>NC_053427.1:17697565-18005267 GCF_007990345.1 Gossypium hirsutum | reverse complement strand
TCGTGAATTCTTAGTACTCTACGTGGTCAGGTGTGTAATCGTATGCTATGTTTGATGATTAGCTGAAAAGCCTAAATCGTGTGTATTTGTGTGCGGTATTCGATAATTGTTTGAAAGCCGAAAGTATGTGTTGTTTACACTGCTATGACTGTAGATCGGCAAAATGCTGAAAATATGGCGTATGATGCCACACGAGTGTGCGATCGCACTTGTGGTAAACCGAGCCCACGAACATGGGCGTTAGACTGTAGAGGCCACCACGAGCCCTCTCGTGGGCTTGGGCTGTTCTGGGCCACGTTGGGCCAAAATGGGTCGAGTGGGCCGACTGGGCTAATGCGCCCATACAGATAAAATGTATTTGATGTGGTAAGTGTTGTTTGGGCTGTGGCTGTTTCTGGGCTAAATGGGCCACACGAGTGTGTGGGCCCACTTGGGTCGAGTATGGGCCTTAGACTTATTTACACCGTTACGTCTGTTTAGGTTACATAAGTCACTTGAGGCGACGGTGGAACATCTATTAGGTCATTAAGATCCCAGGTTGTAAAATTACCGAAATACTCTCGAATTGTAAAATTATCAAAATACCCCTAATTTGTAAAATTACCAAAATACCCCCAGTTTGTAAAATTATTGAAATACCCCAAGTTTTTAAAATTACTGAAATACCCCCAATTTGTAAAATTATCGAAATACCCCCAATTTGTAAAATTATCGAAATACCCCTAATTTGTAAAATTACCGAAATACCCTCAAATTGTAAAATTATCGAAATACCCTCAAATTTTAAAATTATCAAAATACCTTTAGTTTGTAAAATTACCCAAATACCTTTGGATTATAAAATTATCGAAATAACCCCAATTTGTAAAATTACTGAAATACCCTTAGATTGTAAAATTACCGAGATACCCCAAATTTGTAAAATTACCCAAAATACCCTTGATTTGTAATATTACCAAAATACCCTCGGATTGTGAAATTACCGAAATACCCCCAGTTTGTAAAATTACGAAAATACCCTCAGATTGTAAAATTACCAAAATACCCTCAATTTGTAAAATTATAGAAATACTCCCGATTTGTAAAATTATCGAAATACCCCCAGTTTGTAAAATTACCGAAATACCCTATTTTGTAAAATTATCGAAATACCCCCAGTTTGTAAAATTACTGAAATACTCTTGTAGTGTAAAATTACCGAAATACCCCTGTAGGGTAAAAATGATTGTCTTGCCCTTATGGGTAAATGACCGACTTAAACTATGAATTTGACCAATTTGACTGTGATCCTATGACTGTATTTTAATTGACGTGATGGTGGTTGTACGACTGATATGCTTTAATATATGTTTAAATGATTGTTACTGAACATGGCCATTTTACATACACGTGTGATGATTGAGCATGTCATACATGCCATATTGCATAGGGTTGGGACATTGATACGGAGGAAGTTTTGATAGGATCGTACGGGTCGCACGAGACGACAATGGATCCAGTATTGATTTGTTAAGGTCGTACGGGTCGCACAAGACGATTGTGGACCGATGGACGACTTAGTGCTGCTTAATCTGATTATGGCTCTGTGCCAACCTAAATATGGCTCTGTGCTATGTTGATTATGGCTTTGTGCAAGTCGTATTTACCATTGGCTATGTGCCTATCATATTTATTGATGATTTTGTGTCGATCATATTTACCCATGGCTGTGTGCCGATTATATTACCGTCGCTGATGGCTATGTGCCGAATTTACTATAGTTACCGATGCTTTGTGCCAATTGTAATACTGCTACTGAAGGCTTAATGTAGTATATATACTAGCAGCTTTGTTGTGATTTCGGTTAGTGCTATAATCGGTGCTAACATTGTAAGTGTAGGGATGTCGTGGGTGAGTCATTCCCCACAGGTAGTGTAGGGTTGGACTAAGGCAAGTCCAGGGTTGGATGGGATAGCATGCATCCATGCATTCACACATTCTGTTTTGTTATTGAGATGGGCTAGGCCCAATTGATTCTGTTATGGGCTGTGACCCAAATGTTATTGCAATGGGCTTTGGCCCATGTATGCTCTAAACTAGACTGTACTGTTACTGTTAAAGGGCTCTACCCAGATTGTTTCTGTTTCTAATTTGGTACACTGATTGTTACTCTAGTAAAAGGATTATACACTAAGTTTTCATAAACTCACCCCGTTTATTAACTGTCCAGGTAATCCCCAGCATTTGGAGGATCGGTGCTGCGAGGGACTCAGAGATGGCCACACGACTGCCTTTGGACTTTATTTAAGTTTTAGATTCTGTTTTGGGTTTTCAACTTTTATAATAAGGCCTCTTAAAGTTTCTAGATTTTAACTTTGGTTTTATTTACTTCGATTTATAACTGTTTTTAAACAACATTACGTTTTCGCGACATTCTCGGAACGATTTCACAATTTAGTTTTTAACATCACGTTTTCGTAAATTAATTACTTTTAAAATTTGCTTCCGCAACTTAAAAGAAATTTTAGGAATAGAATTAATAAATTTTCAATGTACCACTTTATAAAGTAAACTAACGTAACTGGGATTTTACTCAAGTTTTCTTTAAGAAGGATTTTCATTGAAAACATGGTTTTCAAAAAAAACTTCAATGTGACACGTTAGATTCGGGCCTAACTTCTAGGCTAGGTTTGGGGTGTTACATGGACTGTCATTGAAACGAGCTTAGGCCCAAACTATTTTTGCCTATGGTTTGACTGATTATTGTTTAGGGATTACATACTGAGTTTTTCATAAACTCACCCTTCTGCTTTCCTGTGCAGGTAATCCTTAGACGGGTCGGTGCTTCAAGAAACTCAATGGAGGCCACACAACTGCTTTTGCTATTGTTTTAAACTTTTAATCTTTAAGCTATTTAATTTGGGTATTTTTTATGTAATAAGGCCTCTTTAAATTTTCACTTTAATTTGGGGTTTACTTATTTTGATTTATATCTGCTAGTAGTAGGATGCGAATTTTCAAAAGAAAAATGTTTTCAAAATACCACGCTATTACAACATATTTCAAAAGCTTCCGCAACAAACACTATCTTTAAAGTGTAATAACAACCTAAAATGATTAAACTTTTGCTAAACCTGCTTGAGTTTTTAACAACAAACAAGATACTTAAAAGTTTTGTAAAAGATCACTACAAGGGTTTATTATAGTACGAACTTTTCAAACAGAACGATGCTTTTCAAAACACACTTCAATGTGACATCGCAGATTTGGCCATAACGTCTAGGCCGGGTTTGGGGTGTTACATTTAGTGGTATCAAAGCCAGGTTGCAAAACGCGACTTTGGATTTGGGTTTTTCTTTAAAACTTAAAACTTCAAAAAAGAACTGTTTCAAATGATTTAAAAATATTTGGAAGTATTTTACTGAATGTGTGGTACATTGAGTTCTGGCGCCGATCTTGTAAGTTCTCTGAAACTATTACTTGTGTAAATTGAAATACTAAGATTAATTTAGGCAATAGACTGTACTGAGACACTTTTGTTAGGGTAACCTAAAACTGTAGTAAGACGACGATCTGCAAAAACAAAAGCTCTAAATTATTGATACTGTTTCTCATAAAACATCCGTTAATAAACACTGGAACTATAAAACTGATGCATAAAACTGTTAATACAGGTAAAGCATAATTCGACAATGATCACCAGAGGTACTCGTGGAAGGGGTATAAGAGGCCACGGCAGAGGCCGTGGAGGTGCTCGGGCTGGATCATCGACATCGAGCCATATGCCTAAAAATGAAGCTAGAGAGGCACCGGCTTCACCTGTAACTTAAACTAGGTCACATGATTGTGCAGCTGGGGACGACGTACTGTCCCAAGCTATGTTGCGAATTTTGGAAAGGGTGACTGGGCCTAATACTGGTACTATGGGCTGTGGGTCGGTAACGGAACGACTCAGGTCTAATGGGGCTGAGATCTTTAGGGGTATCACTGGAGTTGCCCCTAATGTGGCTAAATATTAGATTGAGGCTACAGAGAGGATCACAGATGACCTGACTGTACCTCAGAGCAGAAATTAAAAGGTGCAATGTCGTTGCTAAGAGATGAAGCCTACCAGTGGTGGCTTACAGTGAAAGAGGGTACTCTACCCGACCGGTTAACTTGGGAATTTTTCAAAATTAAATTCCAAGGGATGTATGTGGGCACTAGTTATGTGGATGCCCGGAGGAGAGAGTTTCTAAATTTAACTCAAGGGGATAAATCGGTAACTGAATATGAGTCTGAGTTTTTGCGACTTAGCTGCTATGCGCGTGGGATGGTGGAAACTGAATATGAACACTGTGTTTATTTCGAGGATGGCTTCAGAGATAATCTATGAGTTCTAATAGTTTCAAAGAGGGAGTGAGATTGTGTTGTGTTCGTGGAGAAGGTGAAGATCGCCGAGGATGTGAAGCACGCTGAGCGCCAGAATCGAGAAAAGGATAGGGGAAGGAACAATAGGGTTTGAGAGCCCTTAAGTTTAATTGTGAGGCCTAAGAAGAAGGCCAGATTTGATGGGCCAGCCAGAGTTGGGGCCCTTGTTACTGCTACTAGACCGCAGCCTTGTGCTGATTGTGGGAAACGCTATCAGGCGAGTGTTGGAAAAGGTTAGGAGCATATTTGAGGTGCAGATCTATAGAGGACCGAATCAGAGATTGTCCATAGAGACCCGATCAAATGCAAGCTACCGGTATGGGTACTGTTCAGCCGCCGAAAGGTGCTTAGCAGCCATCGAGACGCCGTGGTCAGGTTAGAGGTGGAAATGGTATGGGTCGTGGTCATGGAGCACTGGGCAAAAGGGCTGGCCATACTGAGGCGAGGCAACCAGCTCTGGTTTATGCCGCACTTCATCGAGAGGACGGAGACGTTCTAGATGTTATTATGATTACATGATTTCTCCATAATGTACCTTATACTTCATTGATTGATGTTGGATCTACGCATTCTTATATAGCATGCACTGTGTTTATACTTCATTGATTGATGTTGGATCTATGCATTCTTATATAGCATGCACTGTGTCTGAGACTTTTGGTATGATGGTTGAAAACACTACGAGTGAGGTTACTGTGTTAAGTCTATTAGGGCAGTCAATAAGAGTGAATAAACTATTTAATGATGTACCTTTGGAGGTTCAAGGAATGATCTTTTTGGCAGATTTAATGGAACTTTCTTTTGGAGAATTTAACTTGATACGGGGTATGGACTGGCTGGTTAAGCATCAGGTGAGTTTGGACTGTGCTACAAAACGAGTGGTACTGAAAACTGTGGAGGGTGATGAAGTAATTGTGATTGGGGAGCGTCGAATTATCTGTCACATGTAATTTCTGCATGTAGAGCTAAGACGTTGGTTCATAAGGGTTGTGAGGTGAATCTAGCCTACATTAGTGCTTCTGGTTCTGAGGTTTCTCCTGCTAAAGATATCAGAACAGTTAAGGACTTTTCAGATGTCTTTCCCAATGAGTTACCTACGTTATCTCCAAATTGTGAAGTCGAGTTTGGGGTTGAGCTCCTGCCTGCTACAGCTCCGATGTCTACCGCTCCTTATAGAATGGCACTGAAGAAGCTTGTAGAGCTTAAAGCTCATATTTAAGAGTTATTGGACTGAGGGTTCATCTGCCCTAATGTGTCTCCGTGGGGAGCACCGGTTTAGTTTGTAGAAAAAATGGATGGAACCATGCGAATGTGCATCGATTACCAGTAGCTAAACAAATTGACAATTAAAAATAAGTACCCCTTACCGAGGATAGACGATCTATTCGACCAGTACTGAAGAGCTTCGGTCTTCTCTAAGATTGATCTCCGACCAAGGTACCATCAACTGAGGGTAAAGGAGACTGATGTTCACAAGACAACATTTAGGACTCATTATGATCATTACGAGTTTCTAGTGATGTTGTTTGGACTGACGAATACACCAGCGACTTTTATGGATTTGATGAACCTAGTGCTCCAGCCCTACCTAGATCAGTCCGTGGTGGTGTTTATAGATGAAATTCTGGTGTCTTCGAAAACTGAAGATGAGCATGATGCATATCTCTGAGTGGTTTTGCAAATTCTTAGGGAGAAACAACTGTAAGCTAAAATTCAGCAAGTGTGAATTCTGGCTACGAGAGGTAACTTTTCTGGGACATGTAGTATCTACTGAATGGATTAGGGTTGACCCTCAAAAAATTGAAGCTGTTCTGGATTGGAAGTAGCCTAAGTCGATGTCTGATATTCGAAGTTTTTTGGGTCTGACAGGGTATTATAGACATTTTTTGGAAGGGTTTTCATTGATTGCTGCACCTCTGACTAAGTTGTTATGTAAAGGGGTACCGTTTAACTGGACTGATAATCAGCAGGAAAGTTTTGAGAGGCCTAAGAAAGTTCTGACTGAGGCCCCTGTCTTAATACAGCTAGAGTTTGGGAAGGAATTCACTGTCTATAGTGATGCATCACATGTTGGTTTAGGATGTGTGTTGATGCATGGGGGTAAGGTTGTGGCTTATGCATCTTGGCAACTTAAAATGCATGAGGGGAACTATCTGACACATGACTTGGAGTTTGCCGCGGTGGTGTTCGTATTGAAATTTGGAGGCATTACCTGTACAACGAGAAGTGTATCATTTACACGGATCACAAGAGCCTTAAGTATCTCCTCACTCAGAAGGAGTTAAACCTTATGCAGCATAGATGGATTGAGGTGCTTAAGGATTATGACTGTTTTTTAATACCATCCTGGTAAGGCTAATGTGGTAGCTGACACACTGAGCCGTAGGACTGTGACTGATCTGAAGGCGATATTTGCTCGTCTCAGCTTGTTCGATGATGGTAGTCTATTGGTTGAACTTCAGGTTAAACCAACATTGACTGAACAGATTAAGGGTAAACAGTTGGAGGATGAGTCACTGAGACCTCGATTCCGACAAATAGAAAGTGGAGAAACTTCAGACTTTGGAATAACTAGTGAAGGGGTATTGTGTTTCTGTGGGAGATTCGGTGTCCCGGGGGATACTGATTTGGGGCAGTCTATACTACGGGAGGGCATAGTAGTCCTTATCCTATGCATCCTGGCGGGAATAAGATGTACCAAGACCTTCGGGAGTTATATTGGTGACCAGGTCTTAAGCGTGAAGTTATCGATTTTGTGGGTAAATGCCTGGCTTGCCAACAAGAAAAGGCGGAACATCAGCTACCTTAAGGGTTGCTTCAACCAGTTAAGATTCCGCTGTGGAAGTGGGAGAGAGTGACTATGGCCTTTTTTAGTGGGCTACCTTTAACGCCTTCTAAGAAAGATTCAGTATGGGTCATTTTGGATCGATTGATCAAGTCTGCCAATTTCATATCTATTCATATGGATTACTCATTACAGAAAATGGCTAAACTGTATGTGTCTGAAATAGTGAGACTACATGGGGTATCGGTTTCCATAATATCTGATAGAGATCCTTGCTTCACATCTTAATTCTGGAAAAAAGTTACACGAGTCTTTGGGTACAAGGTTAGGCTTCAGTAAGGCATTTCACCCTCAGACAGATGGCCAGTCAGAGAGGGTGATTCAGATACTAGAGGACATGATAAAGAGTTGTGTTATAGACTTCAGAGGTAGTTAAGAGGACTACTTTCCCTTAGTAGAGTTTGCGTATAACAATAGCTATCAGTCTAGCATACAGATGGCACCTTACGAGGCACTTTATGGTCGTAGGTGTCTACTCCTATGTGTTGGACTGAGTTGGGTGAGCGGGGTGTTCTGGGCCCTGAATTAATTTCTAATACTGAGGATAAAGTTAGATTGATTCGGGATTGACTGAAGGCAGCATCAAACAGACAAAAGTCGTATGCGAATCTTAAACGTAAAGAGATTGAGTATTCTGTTGGGGACTTAGTTTTTCTCAAGGCCTCGCCATGGAGGAAGGTTCTGAGGTTTGGATGGAAGGGCAAGTTAAAACCTACGTTCATTGGGCCTTACCACATACTAAAACGTGTGGGACCAATTTCCTATCAACTTGAGTTACCTCCAGAGTTAGACCAGATTCATGATGTGCTCCACGTCTCTATGCTGAGACGATATTGTTCTAATCCTGCGTACATCGTCTCGACCGAGGAGATTGAGGTTAGGCCAGATCTAACCTTTGAGGAATAGCTGGTTCAAATTTTAGACCGTGATGTGAAGGTTTTGAGGAGGAAATCTATTCCACTAGTTAAGGTACTATAGCGTAATCACAGTTGTAACACCCCTATAACCCGTATCTGTCACCAGAGTGGGTTATGAAGAGTTACCAATCCAAAACACTACATTCATACCTTCACATTTACATAAGTTCATTACCAATTATACACATTGCCAAACATAATCAAAGATCGAAATTTAGACTTATACCGACATTCAAAAATTTCCATATTCACATGGCTTATATACAATAACATCTCAAAATATCATTCACTTGGTCTATTCTATACATGCCATACTAGCTCCAACACATAGTGGTACCAAAATGATAGATAGTGTGACGAGTTGCTGACGATCCCTTTCCGAGCAGGTGACCGGAGTCAACAATCTATAAAACAGAGAAACGTAACAAACTGAGTAAGCTTTCATAAGCTTAGTAAGTTTTAAGCAATGCAAACAAATAAACGTAAATATACTTCGATTATTCAATTTCTCAAGAGGCCATTTACTAGGTATATTGCCATTTGGCCAAACATACACAAGCACATAATGCACATTCAGCATTCTTATAACACTTAATCTGAATTCATATAGCAGAAATAATTCAAATACTTTCACATACTTTCACACCTTGACCGAATGTATCATGATCGTAGGTATAGTTATAACATATATTCACATATATATCACATTATACACTTATGATTCAATTCAAATCAAACTCACATATGAGTACATAATGCGTACCTGGCCTACTTAACATATTGAATGTATTCATTTGACAATCTAACACGAGGTACCTTAGTCTTAAACATTCATCAAATCACCAGCATTTAGCCTGCTAGGTTTTGAAAATCCGAATTCATTCACCGAAATTTTGCCTGCTAGGCTCAAAGCCCGATATCCTTTCACCGGCATTATAGCCTGCTAGGCTCGAAAGCCTGAATAGTATCTCATCGGCATTGTAGCCTGCTAGGCTCAAAGGCCCGAATAGTATTTCACCGGCATTATGGCCTGCTAGGCTCAAAGGCCCGAATAGTGTCTCACCGGTATTATAGCCTGCTAGGGTCAAAGGCCCGAATAGTGTCGTACGATAATCAAATCAATAAGTTCCTTATAACATAATCATATCAATTAGGTACTAGCATCATTCAAACATATATAATTGTACATCTCAAACACTTTTCTTTCATCTCATTTTCACACTTAGCATTTGATAGCTTATGCATAACATTTCACTCACACTCATTTCAAACTTATCATTCGATTATAAAAGCATATTGCATATTTACCAACATGTTATACTTGCTGTTAGGCCATATAAGCATGATACAACACACCATCATTTCATCTTTAACATTCGGCTAAATCCCTACCTTACAAGGAATGCCTAATTCACAAAATATATCAGATAATAATCTATTGTTATTTACGTTGGATTACTTAAAACTTACCTCGAATATTTTTGAACAGACTCGGATCGGCTATTCAATTCAACTACTTTCTCTTTTCCCTTATCCGAATTTGCCTCTCTATACTCTTGAGCTTAAATTCAACAATTTTAAACTAATCATTATTCGACTATTCAAGCATTACTTTCAAAATATAATATATATATATACTCGAATTTCACACATACAGATCATAGTAAGTTTATAAGAAATCAATAAGCAACTCATTAACAAATTTTTATCAATGTTTACCACATAATCACAAATTCACTATAAGCTGTCTTCCTGAGCAACAGTCACTACATTATTCATAACTGGAGCTACGAAACTCCAAATCAATTTTTGTAAATTTTCCCTGAAAATAGACCCATATATATTTTATCCATAAAATGTTTAGAATTTTTGGTTTGGCCAATCAATACCAGAGTTTTCTTAAAGTTTCCCCTGTTTCACTGTTTGACTAATCTGCCACTCTTCACTACGAATCAAAATTTCTCATTGTACAGATTTCAAAATATGTTCTCATTTATTTCATTTGAAACTAGACTCATTAAGGAGTCTAAGAATATAAATTTTATCTTATGAAAATTTTTGTACAATTTATAATAATTTTATAAAATTAGAACAGGGGATCTAGAAGTCATTTTGACTCTGTCCCACATCACTTCAAATATCTCATTATCGGCAATTCTTTTGCTTTCACAGTTTTTTTATAAGAAACTAGACTCATTAAGCTTTAATTACATAATTTATTCAGCTTCTAACTCAACTCCCACAATTTATGGTGATTTTCCAAAATCACGTTACTGCTGTTATCCCAAGCAGATTTATTACCAATTTACTCTGTCTCAACTCTTTGCATTCTTATTATTTAAACATGTATATCACCAATCAATTTCATCACATATCTATAATTTCACTTAAGCAAAATCTCAATGCAATACATCGTGCTCAAATCATTATTCAAGTTCAAATTCGGCTAACACACATATAAATACTAGCAACTAAATATTAACATTGCATTTCACCATAATAGCCAATTGCCATTAAACAATTAAGCCATAATTATTCAATTTTACCAAGCTTCAACTTAATTTATAACTATCTAAATCATTTAAAACATTCAACATCAAAATTTCTTTGCATTTCATACTATAGTCGAATGTATAGCTCATCAAAAAGATATTTATTCATGTTCCCTTAACACATATTGGTCAACTAGTTCATGCATTATACTTTGGCACATTTGGTCATTAAAGAAATAACCTATTTAACATTCAAGCATTTTATACTAACATTTCTCCCAAGGCTGAATTCATATACAACCTTTAATACTCATTCAATGTTTATATTTTACATAATCTATATACACAACATTAACCTAATATCAATTTACTAAGCATTTTAACAAATTTTTCTTCAACTATCCACACATTCGGCAATGACAAAGACAATGTAATAAACCTTAAATTCAACTTATGACAACGTATAACTCATCCAAAGCATCCACTCTATTTCATCATTTTAAAGCACAAACATTACTCAATATTATCCAAGTTCACATTCGGCCATAGTACACACAACATGTTAGCCGATTTTCCCACTTAGCATCTAATGCACATATATGCTCATTTGTTTGGCTCAACTTCACCTATCTACCATTATTCATCAAAAGAACATGAAACAACAACCATTTCCTTCATTTCAATTCATGACTGAATGCTCACATCACAACCAAAACCCAAAATATACTTCATAGGTTAAGGTAGAATCAAGAAAGGAACTCATAAACATCAAGATAGAAGCAAACTACAATGAGCTTACCTTGGATTTTTCTTCCCCAAGTGACCGAACATTCAAGAGCTTCCCTTCCCCTATTTTTTTTCTTAAGTTCGGCTATGAAGAACAAAGATGGACAAGCTTTGTCCTTTTCATCATTTTGTTATTTTATTTCTCTTTATTTTATGATAATAAAGCCATTAAATCTCATAGTGCTAATTTAAAATGCATATTCCATTTATTCTTATCATGATGGCCGGCCACTACACCTTAAGGGGGGAATTTTGACATGCAAATCCACCTATTTCATACTATAAGTTATTTGGCCACTACAAATTAGCCTATAGCATTTTCAAAAATTTTCACATAAGTCCTATTTAATAATTTCACATACAATTGACAAGATCAAAGCGTGAAATTTTCACACATGCAGTTTCACATTAATAAACACAGAATATAACATCTAATTATTTTTTTGACTCAATTTTGTGGTCTCGAAACCACTTTTCGACTAGGGCCAAATTAGGGTTGTCACAACTCTCCCCCCTAAAGGAATTTTCGTCCCCGAAAATATCACTAGAGAAAAGGTTAGGATAACGTTCTTTCATTGAGTCTTCTAGCTCCCAAGTTTCTTCTTCAACCCCGTGTTTGAGCCACAGTACTTTCACTAATGAGACTTTCTTATTTCGTAGCTCTTTCACTTCACGAGCCAAAATACGAACTGGTTTCTTTTCATAACTCAAATCAGACTGAATTTCAATCTCTGGTGGATTAATCACATGAGAAGGATCAGATCTGTACCGACAGAGCATCGAAACATGAAAAACGTTGTGAATCTTTTCAAGTTCAGGTGGAAAAAGTAGTCTATAAGCAACCAGCCCAATTCGTTTGGAAATTTCGTATGGTCTGATAAATCTCGGGCTCAATTTGCCTTTACGGCCAAATCTGAGTACCTTTTTCCACAGTGAAACTTTAAGAAACACTTTTTCTCCAACTTGATACTCTATATCCTTCCGTTTCAAGTCTGCATACGATTTCTGACGATCTGATGCTGCTTTCAGACTTTCACGGATCACTTTTACTTTTTGTTCGACCTCTTTAATCAGATCAACTCCGTGAATCTTATTCTCACTGAGTTCAGTCCAAAACAAAGGTGTACGATATTTACGACCGTACAAAGCCTCATAGGGTGCCATCTTGATGCTCGATTGAAAACTATTATTATACGAGAATTCAACCAAAGGCACGTATCGTTCCCATGATGCACTAAACTCAAGGATGCAACATCTCAACATATCCTTGAGTGTCTGAATAATTCGCTCAGATTGACCATCGGTCTGGGGATGAAAAGCGGCGCTAAAATGCAACTTAGTACCCAATGCTTTTTGCAATTTCTTCCAAAACCGCGATGTGAATCTCAGATATCTATCCGACACAATAGAAGTAGGTACCCCGTGTAACCTTACAATCTAAGAAACATACAGTTTCGCTAATCTGTCAAGTGAATAATCCGTATGTACGGGAATAAAATGAGCCGACTTTGTCAATCTATCAACAACAACCCAAATCGCATCTTTCTTGCTTGGTGACAATGGCAACCCAGATACAAAATCCATCGTGACTCGATCTTATTTCCATTCGGGTATCATGATCGGCTGAAGTAATCCCGAAGGCACTTGATGTTCCGCTTTCACTGGTTGACATATCAAACACTTCGAGACAATGTCAGAAATGTCTCGTTTCATACCATGCAACCAATACTGACGTTTCAGATCGTTGTACATTTTCGTACTGCACAGGTGAACTGACATTTGGCTGGTATGAGCCTCGTTCAAAATCATCAGAATAAGCTCTGAATTTCTTGGAACACATAATTGATTTCTGAACCTCAAACAACCATTGCTATAAATCAAAAACTCTGAATCCTCTTTCGAAACACATAGTGCTCGCTTTGCAACTAATTCATCATCAACTTTTTGAGCTTCACGGATTTGTTGTATCAATAATGGTTTTGCTTTTAATTTCGCTACTAACACATCATCAGTAGACACCGATAGATGCACCTTAATTGCTCGCAAAATAAACAATGATTTACGACTTAAAGCATCAGCAACTACGTTATCCTTTCCCGAATGGTAATCAATTACAAGCTCGTAATCTTTCAATAATTCTAGCCAACGTCTTTATCTCAAAATCAAATCTCTCTGAGTCATCAAGTATTTGAGACTTTTGTGATCGGAATGCACATGGCATTTTTCCCCGAACAAGTAGTGGTGCCAAATTTTCAAAACGAAAACAATAGCAGCTAACTCAAGATCATGAGTCGGATAGTTTTTCTCATGAGGCTTCAACTGTCTCGAAGCATGCGCTACTACTCTACCCTCTTGCATCAATACACAGCCCAAACCATTCAGAGATGCATCACTGTAGATTACAAATTCTTTACTGAATTCTGGCTGAACTAACACTGGAGCTTCGGTCAAAAGAGTTTTCAATTAGTCAAAACTTTTCTGGCACTTTTCTGACCACTCAAATTTGATATCTTTTTGAAGCAACTTTGTCATCGGTGTTGTTATCATCGAGAAACCTTTCACAAACCACGGGCACAGTATCAAGTTTCTTTTCTGATTCTTTACTATCTAGTACGTACGCAAGATATGCTTCACACCCCTTTTTCACATATTTCTCAGCCAACATCGAAGATATAACTACCGGTAATCCGTTCAAATCGGTAGACTCAACTCAAATTATTTCATTATTTGAAGACCTCAAATCAATTGTCTTTTGTTTGCAATTCACTACTGCATCATGCACAGTTAACCAATCCATACCGAGAATGAAATCAAACTCGTCAAATGGTAATAACATTAAATCAGTCGGGAAACAAGAATCTCGGATCATTAAGAGACATTTCTTACATACTTTGTCAACTAGCACATAACGGCCCAAAAGATTCGACACCCGAATCATAAACTCAGTAGACTCAACAGGTAGAGTCTTACTGGATGCTAAAGTGTCACACACATATGAATGAGTAGAACCGAGATCAATCAAAGCAATAACATCAGTATCAAAAAGAGTGAAAGTACCGGTAATAACATCTGGCGAAGAAGCATCCTCGCGTGCGCGTATAGCATATGCTCTGGAAGGAGCATGAGTCTCAGAATGTATACTACTATCTTTGGTCCCTCTCTAATTTCCACCAGCATTACCCGTATGTCTAGGTGGTCTACCTCGTGTTGCAGTGCTACTTGGTCTCCCAATCGGATCAGCATTCTGTTTAGCTAATTTCGGACAATCTCGGATAAAGTGATCAGCTGATCCACACTTGAAACAAGAGCGGTCATGAAATCTACAGCTTCCTGAATGCCATTTACCACAATGCTTGCACTCAGATCTGTCCTGCCGATCATTGCTGACACTGGCAACAGAGGTGGCTCGCGTATTCACAGGGGGCCGATAACGGTCCCGTCTAGAAAAACCCGAAGTATTCTTAGATCGGCCTGAGTCATCTCTAAATTTCTTCAATGATTGATGAAAGGATTTTCCCGAAGATCTTTTAGGGAACTCTCTAACTCCATCATTAGCTTTTCTTTTCTCTTTATCGAGCTCTTCGGCTTTACAAGCTCGCTCGATAAGTTCTACAAACTCTTTGATTTCTAAAATACCCACCAACAGTTTGATGTCTTCATTCAACCCGTCCTTGAAGCATTTACACATGATAGCCTTAGACGAAACACATTCCTGAGCATATCTACTAAGTCTGACAAACTTTCGCTCATAGTCGGTAACTGTCATAGAACCCTGTTTGAGCTCAAGAAATTCCTTTCGTTTCTGATCGATGAATCTTTGACTGATATATTTCTTACAGAACTCGGTTTGAAAGAATTACCAAGTAACCCATTCTCTCGGCACCACTGAAACCAAAGTATTCCACCAATAGTAGGCAGAGTCACGTAACAGTGATATAGTACATTTTAAGCACTCATCGGGTGTGCATGATAATTCATCAAACACACGAATGGTATTATCGAGCCAAAACTCAGCCTGCTCGGCATCATCACTGTCAGTAGCCTTGAACTCAGTAGCCCCGTACTTTCGAATTCTATCAACCGGGGGCTTGCTCAACCTTAACGGGTCAACAACAGGAGGTACCACTGGTGCAGAGGTTGTATTAGTCGGGGTGGAGGATGTGAAACAGCCGGATTCGTCCGAACATACTAAGTAAACCAATCATTCATCATAGTATAGAAGGCTTGTTTAGCCTCATCATTTTGATTACTAGCATTCGGTTGAAAATCTAACGGCGCTGCCCCTATGCGGGAGCAGGCGCTACACTCTCTACATTATTAGCTACTGCTCGATCAGGATCGGAATCCATTACTATATGAAAACACGTTTTAATTGTCAGAAATCATTACACTATCATATTAACACTTTATGGCAAGTATAGCTAGACTCACACACACTACGTTAGTCCTAAAATCGACAAAACCGTAGCTCTGATACCAATAAAATTGTAACACCCCTATAACCCGTATCCGTTACGGGATTTGGTTATGAAGAGTTACCAATCCGAAACACTACATTCTTACCTTCACATTTACATAAGTTCATTAGCAATTATATGCATAGCCAAACATAATCAAAGATCGAAATTCAGACTTATACCGACATTCAAAAATTTCCATATTCACATGGCTTATATACAATAGCATCTCAAAATATCATTCACTTAGTCTATTCTATACATGCCATACTAGCTCCAACACATAGTGGTACCAAAATGATAGATAGTGTGACGAGTTGTTGACGATCCCATTCCAAGCAGGTGACTGGAGTCAACAATCTATCAAACAGAGAAACGTAACAAACGGACTAAGCTTTCATAAGATTAGTAAGTTTTAAGTAATGCAAACAAATAAACGCAAATATACTTCGATTATTCAATTTCTTAAGAGGCCATTTACTATGTATATTGCCATTTGGCCGAACATACACAAGCACATAATGCACATTCAGCATTCTTATAACACTTAATCTGAATTCATATAACATAAATAATTCAAATACTTTCACATACTTTCACACCTTGACCGAATGTATCATGATCGTAGGTATAGTTATAACATATATTCACATATGTATCACATTATACACTTATGATTCAATTCAAATCAAACTCACATATGAGTACATAATGCGTACCTGGCCCACTTAACGTATTGGATGTATTCATTTGACAATCTAACACAAGGTACCTTAGTCTTAAACTTTCATCAAATCACCGGCATTTAGCCTGCTAGGTTTTAAAAACCTGAATTCATTCACCGGTATTTCGCCTGCTAGGCTCAAGGCCTGATATGCTTTCATCAACATTATAGCCTGCTAGGCTCGAAAGCTCAAATAGTATCTCACTGGCATTGTAGCCTGCTAGGCTCAAAGTCCCGAATAGTGTCTCACCGGCATTATAGCCTGCTAGGCTCAAAGGCCCGAATAGTGTCATACAATAATCAAATCAATAAGTTCCTTATAACATAATCATATCAATTAGGTACTAGCACCATTCAAACATATATAATTGTACATCTCAAACACTTTTCTTTCATCTCATTTTCACACTTAGCATTTGATAGCTTATGCACAACATTTCACTCACATTAATTTCAAACTTATCATTCGATTATAAAAGCACATTGCATATTTACCAACATGTTATACTTGCTTTTAGGCCATATAAGCATGATTCAACACACCATCATTTCATCTTTCACATTCGGCTAAATCCCTACCTTACAAGGAATGCCTAATTCACATAATATATCAGATTATAATCTATTGTTATTTACGTTGGATTACTTAAAACTTGCCTCGAATATTTTCGAACAGTCTCGGATTGGCTATTCAATTCAACTACTTTCTCTTTTCCCTTATCCGAATTTGCCCCTCTATGCTCTTGAGCTTAAATTCAACAATTTTAAACTAGTCATTATTCAACTATTCAAACATTACTTTCAAAATATAATATATATATTCGACTTTCACACATATAGATCATAGTAAGTTTATAAGAAATCAATAAGCAACTCATTAACAAATTTTTATCAATGTTTACCACATAATCACAAATTCACTATAAGCTGTCTTCCTGAACAACAGTCACTAGATTATTCATAACTGGAGCTACGAAACTCCAAATCAATTTCCGTAAATTTTTCCTGAAAATAGAATCATATATCTTTTATCCATAAAATTTTCAGAATTTTTGGTTTGGCAAATCAATACCAGATGTTTCTTAAAGTTTCCCCTATTTCACTATTTGACTAATCTAACAACTCTTCACTACGAATCAAATTTCTCTTTGTACAGAATTCAAAATATGTTCTCGTTTATTTCATTTGAAACTAGATTCATTAAGGAGTCTAAGAATATAAATTTTATCTTATGACAATTATTTTACAATTTATAATGATTTTATAAAAACAGAACAGGGGATCTAGAAGTCATTTTGACTCTGTTCCACATCACTTCAAATATCTCATTATCAGCAACTCTTTTGCTTTCAAAGTTTCTTTTATAAGAAATTAGACTCATTAAGCTTTAATTACATAATTTATTCAGCTTCTAACTCAACTTCCACAATTTATGGTGATTTTCCAAAATCACGTTACTGCTGCTATCCCAAGCAGATTTATTACCAATTTACTCTTTCTCAACTCTTTGCATTTATATTATTTAAACATGTATATCACCAATCAGTTTCATCACATATCTATAATTTCACTTAAGCAAAATCTCAATACAATACATCATGCTCAAATCATTATTCAAGTTCAAATTCGGCTAACACACATATAAATACTAGCAACTAAATATTAACATTGCATTTAACCATAATAGCCAATTGCCATTAAACAATTAAGCCATAATTATTCAATTTTACCAAGCTTCAACTTAATTTATAACTATCTAAATCATTTAAAACATTCAACATCAAAATTTCTTTGCATTTCATACTATAGTCGAATGTATAGCTCATCAAAAAGATATTTATTCATGTTCCCTTAACACATATTAGTCAACTAGTTCATGCATTATACTTTTGCACATTTGGTCATTAAAGCAATAACCTATTTAACATTCAAGCATTTTATACTAACATTTCTCCCAATGCCGAATTCATATACAACCTTTAATACTCATTCAAATTTTATATTTTACATAATCTATATACACAACATTAACCTAATCAATTTACTAAGCATTTTAACAAATTTTTCTTCAACTATCCACACATTCGGCAATGACAAAGACAATGTAATAAACCTTAAATTCAACTTATGACAATGTATAGCTCATCCAAAGCATCCACTCCATTTCATCGTTTTAAAGCACAAACATTACTCAATATTATCCAAGTTCACATTCGGCCATAGTACACACAACATGTTAGCCAATTTTCCCACTTAGCATCTAATGCACATATATGCTCATTTGTTTGGCTCAACTTCACCTATCTACCATTATTCATCAAAAGAACATGAAACAACAACCATTTCCTTCATTTCAATTCATGACCGAATGCTCACAACACAACCAAAAACCAAAATATACTTCATGGGTTAAGGTAGAATCAAGAAAGGAACTCATAAACATCAAGATAGAAGCAAACTACCATGAGCTTACCTTGGATTTTTCTTCCCCAAGTGACCGAACATTCAAGAGCTTCCCTTCCTCTATTTGTTTTCTTAAGTTATGCTATGAAGAACAAAGATGGACAAGCTTTGTCCTTTTCATCATTTTGTTATTTTATTTCTCTTTATTTTATGATAATAAAGCCATTAAATCTCATAGTGCTAATTTAAAATGTATATTCCATTTATTCCCATCATGATGGGCGGCCACTACACCTTAAGGTGGGAATTTTGACATATAAATCCTCCTATTTCATACTATAAGTTTTTTGGCCACTACAAATTAGCCTATAGCATTTTCAAAAATTTTCACATAAGTCCTATTTAATAATTTCACATACAATTGACAAGATCAAAGCATGAAATTTTCACACATGCAATTTCACATATAATAAACACAGAATATAGCATCTAATTATTTTTGCGACTCAGTTTTGTGGTCCCGAAACCACTTTCCGACTAGGGCCAAATTAGGGCTGTCACATAGTTTTGAAGAAGCCACATGGGAACTCGAAGAGACGATGCGACAACAATACCCTCATCTGTTTTGATCAGGTATAATTCGGGGCCGAAATTTATTCTAGGGGGTAGATTTGTAATACCCCAAATCTTAAGCATTTATTTTTGTATGTTATGTTGCATAAATGCATGCTTGCTTCAGTGGTTAAGTGTCCTGATGAGTGTTGGAGAAGTCCTGATCTCAAGCTTTGACGTGTACAAAAATTTTGTTTTTACTTAAATAAACCTTGTCTCTAGTCAGTAGGCTTCTTAAATTATTATGGTTAAAACATGACATAAAAAGGCTGTTGGTCCAAGGGGTAGTGGCGTGTTACTGCTTCTAGTAGGTCTTGAGTTCAAGCTCTATTGCACACAAGGGGTGTTTATTTTGCTGCTCTGCCGTGTGGAAAGTAAAGGTTCACTGAAACTCTACTAGTTGAGTAGATTTTGAATTCGGTGGTTGAGGAGATAATGGTGGAGTGATATTAGGAGTATTTTGTGGAATTTGAAAGTGGGGGGAATTATGGCCGAATGGGGCTTTGACCACTCAAGAATTCGCCTATGAGTTGGTAATTAGTCACTTCATTTTGGGTTTTTTCCAAATTGTGATTCTTCTCACTTTTTGTTTCTGAAGCCGAACATTGCTATTGTTCTTTTCGTGCATCTTTCGGTTCTAGTGTGTTTCAATTTTCCCTTCTCCCCTTTCCACTTTGTTGCCTAGGCCGATTACCTTATTGCTTTTAGGGTTTTGGGCAAGTGCTCTTTGACTCCTTTTTGTCTCTTTTTCTCCCCAACCAATTCTCATTTGGCCGAATATATCATCTCCCTCTCTTTGTGACCGAATACCCCTTGCTTCTCCTCTCTTTTCTCCCTCTAAATCGTTCTTCTTTCTGTCACTTCCTATTTTGGTAGCCAGGCTGAGTTACTCTATCCTTTTCATTGCAGTTTGGTTTTTGTTCTCTGATAATCGGTAAGTACTCTCACACTGTTTAAAGTCGAATACTTCTTTCCCTTCTTGCCGATTCTTATCTTCTTTCTCTTAGGTGTGGTGTTTCTTTTTGTTTATGTAACTTCTCGGGGAGTGAATGAGTTGCTAGTAAATACTGAAGCAGTCGAAACCTTTCCTTCATCACTCAATCAAGGTAACTCTGTTTGTGATTATTGTGTTTGGCTGGTTCATGACTTATATAGGAGGGTGTTGGCCAATTGCCCTATTTTCCCCTATCCTTGGTTTTGTGTTTTCAATAAGCCATTATATAGTTTCAAGTCATGTGTTTATGTGATCTTCGTTAATGGGTTTTGCTGTCAATGCAGCTTTTGGGTTAGAAGGGTAAATCAGCCTTCGTCATCAATTCAAACAGGAATAACCACACTCTTGCAATCAAGGAAAGTATTCGATGTTATTTTGAGTTGGGGATAGAAAAGTGTGATTAACCCTAGTGTCAAGCGACAAACGGAATATCTTGATTAAATGTAGGTTTGGGGAAACTCTTGAGCTAGACGCACATTTTGCAAATAGGTGTGTAATCACACTACAACAATTATTAATTGGCACAAGCCGAAAAATATGACTTTTGATATCTCGCTCGTGTGATGATCCGAACGCATAAAACATGGGCGTTTGATAGTAGAGGCCACCATGAGCAATTTCATGGGCTTAGGTAGTATTGAGCCACGTTGGGCCGAAATGGGCTGTATAGACCCTACGAGCTCGTGGGCTCCACATAGATAAACCACACGAACATGTGGACATTATTGGGCCAGGCTGTGTTGTTCACACGGTCAAGGTCATTTTTGGGCTTTACGGGCCACACGGGCGTGTGGGCCCACATGGGGCGTGTTATGGGCTTTGGGGCCATTTTCACTGTTGGATTGTTAAGGTTGCACGGGTCGCCCAAAGCGACTGTGGAACTACTGTTGGGTCAGTAAGTACACTTAGACCCCATACTAAAAATGACCGTTATACCTCTATGAGGTAAAATGTCTAATATACCCCTATGTTCTGTATAACTGTATTCGAGCGTGAAATTCTGCATAAACGTATGATATTATGACATGACATGTTGCATGGGGTGGGTTGATATATTTGGTGGAAGTGTACTGTACTGGTAGGTTTGCTGCAAATACTGTTTAGTGCCGCATACGGTGCTATATTTTGGAGTGTAGGGATCGGTGGGTCGATTTTATCCACATATGGAGTGTAGGGCTGGACAAAGTGGAGTGTAGAGGATGGATGGGTAGGACTTCTGATTGCATTTCTGTTACTGTTACTGTAATGGGCTAAGGCCCACACTGATATTATTACTGTAATGGGCTATGGCTCTAACTGTTATTGGACTGTCACTGAAATGGGCTTAGGCCCAAACTGTATTTGCCTCTGGTTTGACTGATTATTGTATAGGGATTACACATTGAGTTTTTCATAAACTCACCCTTTTGCGTTCCTGTGCAGGTAATCCTTAGGCGGGTCGGTGCTTCAAGGAACTCGATGGAGGCCACACAATGCTTTTGCTACTGTTTTAAACTTTTAATCTTTAAGCTATTTAATTTGGGTATTTTTTATGTAATAAGACCTCTTTAAATTTTTACTTTAATTTGGGGTTTACTTATTTTGATTTATATCTGCTAGTAGTAGGACGCGAATTTTCAAAAAAATAAATGTTTTCAAAACACCATGCTATTACAACATATTTCAAAAGCTTCCGCAACAAACATTTTCTTTAAAGTGTAATAACAACCTAAAATGATTAAACTTTTGCTAAACCTACTTGAGTTTTTAACAATGAACAAGATACTTTTGTAAAAGATCACTACGAGGGTTTTAATATAGTATGGACTTTTCAAACAGAACGATGTTTTTCAAAACACACTTCAATGTGACATCACAGAATAGGCCATAACGTCTAGGCCAGGTTTGGGGTGTTACAATTTGGTTCCATTTAACTCATTGGAGACACATCTCCGGTGTACATCTCTTGATCAACATCATCATTATAATCATCCGACATTTTTAACTATAAAACAAAAACAAATATATCAGCATCCAAATCCAGACTCAATTCGACTCAATTATGGCATATACCCCTAGACTCAAGTACGAGCTCGATTTAGTCTGAGAATCGGTTAAACCTGCAAAGCTTTGATACCACTAAATGTAACACCCCTAACCATATTGTCACCGAAATAGGGTTTCGAAGCATTATCAAAGTTTATCGATCAAACAGGTAGAATTCTGTGACAGCCCTAAAGTGACCGTAGTAGGAAAGCGGTTTCGAGACCACTAGACCGAGTCACCAAATTATTTGAATGTGATAATTATTGCCTAAAATATGTGAATATAAATGTGTGAAAGTTTTAAGCTTCGATTTAGTTAATTGCATGTGAATTTAGTTGATAGGACTTATGTGAGAAAATTTAGAAATGTGCTAGGCAAATGCAAGTGGCCTAATAGTGCATGTAATCAAAGGGGTGGACTTGCATGTCAATTTCCCCCCATTTAAGTACTAGTGGCCGACCATGACAAGGGATGATGGGCAAAACATGTCATGAAACATGTTGTGTTAATGGAAGAATAAAATAAGAAGCATGGGCAATAAACTAATAAGAAATTGAAGGAAGAAAACAAAGAGAAAAAAATGTGTTCATCATTCTCATGCATGACCAAAAAAAAAAAAAGAAGAGAAAAGCTCTCATGTTGTTCTTGGCCGAATAGGAGAAAGAAAAAGAAAGAAAAAGAGCTTTGAGGAAATCGGCTATGGTGGTTTGATAGCTAAGGTATGTTTGATGATGTTCCATGAGATGCATGCATGTTTTAGTAGTTAGCTTGAGTTCTAAATAGCCCATGGTTCAAATCTTTACTATGTCATGGAGATGATATTCGACCAAGGTGGATTGGTGTTGATATCATTTGCATGCTAAAAGTGAAGCTTTGTAATGGTGCATGTGATGGTGGATTGATGATTCTTGAATCTTCTTTTTAGCATTTTTGAGTGAGACATTAAGTTCTTTGTTTAACCATGACCAAAAATTGAAATGGTATGGTGTTGTGATGCATTCGGCCATGGTAGGAAGTAGAAGGGAAAAATATGGTTGTTGTTAGATGAAGTAGAGTCTAACGAATGAGCACATATGTGCATTAGTTGCTAGATGGAGAAGAATCGGCTAGCAAGTTGTGTGCTAAGGCCGAATATAATTTTTGTATATTAATGAGTAATGCATGTGTTAAATTGATGGAAAGGGAGAGGATGCTTTACTAGTGTATATATGTGTGTATTAGCCAAGTTTTGAACTTGAAACAAAATGGTGTTTAGTCAATACAAGTGACCATACTTGTAGAATGTATTAAGTGTTGCAATCGGCCCCAACATAGACATGTATGTTCGGGCACATGAATAAGTACATAAGTTATGTGTATGTTCGGCCATAGGTAGCCTATTGATGGCTTTAGCTTGACTTAGAAAATTCGGCTAAGGGGAAATATTAGCTAGTATGTTGAATTCAATTCGTGATTTCGTACATATGTGACTCTAATGTCTAATGTATATATGGGCTAAGTACCTTGAGCTTCTCTTTTGATGTTCGAATGAATTGTATTAAATTGCTTGATGTGATTAAAAATGCGTATGACCATTGTGTATTTGAGATCAAAGGTGGCCATATGACCTATCAAACTCCTTGTCATATTCGGCCATAAGCTAGCAAAATGAGACTTTAATGAGTTAAATTTGTTTGAATTAGCTCAAGAGCTTAGAGGACCACAGTTGGATAAAGGAAAGGAAAAAGTGATCGAATAGCTGTCGAAATCGCTCGACCACATCCGAGGTAAGTTTTCGAGTAATGGGACTTAAATTATGATTTGATTAGACTATGTCTTAAGTAAATCAAAATCATGCTCTTGTATGTGGCTATTGAGCCGAAATTGTAAATGTGATAAGTGTCTTGTGTTTGAGCTTTGGTAATGAAAATGAAATATGAATGTATCATGATTTATTGATATATGTGCATGGTTACTCGAATGATATCCGGGCTAAGTCCCGAAGGCTTTTGTGCTAAGCGCTATATCCGGGCTAAGTCCCGAAGGCTTTTGTGCTAAGCGATATATCCGGGCTAAGACCCGAAGGCATTTGTGCGAGTTGCTATACCCGGGTTAAGACCCGAAGGCAATTGTGCTAGTGATTTTATCCGGGCTAAGACCCGAAGGCATTTGTGCGAGTTGATATATCCGGGCTAAGACCCGAAGGCATTTGTGCTAGTTGCTATACCCGGGTTAAGACCCGAAGGCAATTGTGCTTGTGGTTATATCCGGCTAAATTCCGAAGAAACTTGGGTTCGAAGGTGAGCGTGTTGTGCTGTAATAAATTCAATTAATACGCTCGAAAAACCCAAACGATAAGGTATGTTTGCGTGTGCATCGGAAAAGTCGATTCGTTTCAAATAGTATTCGTTCAATCGACTAACGAACTTTCGGCTTTTAGATAGGTTAATACCTTGTGTGTATATGTTGATGAAGTGTGAAGTAAGTATGTTTATGAGAATGTGTATTAATAAAGTGATTCATTTAGCTATGTGAATGTAATACTTTAGTCAAAGCCGATTTCATTACTTGAAACTTACTAAGCTTTAAAATGCTTACCCCGTTGCTTTGGCTCTCTGTTTTATAGATTTTGTTCGTTAGATATCGGATTCGGGATCATCGAAGTCGAAGTCATCCACACTATCAAAGCCCTTTGGGTACTCTTTTAGTTGAACTCTGGATATGGCATGTATAGGACTACCCTTTGTTGTTTTTCAAGTACTTTTTGTGATGTATGTGTGTACAGCCATGCGAAAATGGCTCGTAGAAGTGGAGTATGGCATTAGACCATTTGTGTTTATGTATATATATATGGTTTCATGATGTGACTATGGACTGGAATGGAAGTGTTGGGCAAATGATCAGCCATTGGAATGGCTAAATATGATCATATGTGGACCTATGTATAACAAAACTCTAGTTGGTCCATGGTAACCACGAAATAGGTAAAGTTTACCTTGAAAACAGATGCTGGCAGCAGCAGTGATGTGGATGTGAAAATTCACTAAAAATAGTCGGAATGGATTAAATAGTGGATAAATTATGTGATCGAACCTTGATGAATCTATTTTCATATGGAAGAAACGAAATGGTCATATGAGTTGTATGTTAAGAGATAATTAGGTTTTCGTGAAACAGGGCCAGAACGGTTTCTGGATTCCCTGTTCCGACTTTGGAAATTCATTATAAATTAACCAGAGATAATTAGGAGTCATGCCATATATGTATAGATTCCTCTCTGAGTCTAGTTTCTATAGAAACAAACGGCATCAGTATTGAAGCTCTGTGCAGGAAGATATCCAAACCGTAATGCATGAAGGTCAGTGTAGTCGCACCCTGTAACAGGGCAGAATTTAACTAATAAACTGTACTAATTGGCCTGACCAAAAATTCTAGAAAAAAATATGTAGATGGACATATGAGTATAGTTTCAGGGAAAAATTACGAAACTGATTTTTGAGTTGTGAAACTCAAGATATTATTTTTAAGGTGACAGTGACGCAGTTAGCCAACTGCCTGGAAATTTTTAAAATGGACTGCGATAGTAAGCGAATTTAGTTTGTGAACCCCTCGTGTCCGACTCTGGCAACGGTCTCGGGTACGGGGTGTTACAAATTCTCAAACATTTCATATCATCTAAACAAGTCATCAAAGCATCATTTTAATCCAAATTATAAATATACCAAATCCAAATCAATTTGCCTAGTTCATGAGCACTTAAACATAGAATTAAATTCACATGCACATATCTAGTTTTAGTTCAATTTACATTGACATACTATGGCTTCAAAAACAATCACATATTTATATGTATAAAACCAACCAATATTAAACTTATAATCTCATTTACATTCAATCTACAAAATAACTATGATTTAGAAACCCTAGGTGCATGCCGACACAAAAGATAGACATCACCACATTTAAGTTCAGGACCGTTGTTGGATGCTGAATCGATGATAAAAAAGTAAAGTACCTAACCTGTGCACGAAAAAAAAATCACACGTTGAGTAAAACTTGGTGGTATTTCTATAATCTGAATATTTAAAGAAAAAATAATATAATAGACACAATTAAATATTAAGCATAATTGAATATTTAAAATCCACATTTATTTATATAATAGCATTAACCATTCAATACTCAAATCATAATTAAATCATTTTATACCATACTCAATTCTCATCACTTGCTATATAATAGCTTTTCACAATTTGATCCACAAATCATTTGAAACAATAATAATATCAAATTCATGAACAAATAATTCATGTGTCTCATTTCCATTTTTCAATTCGCTATTCCATTTTCAATTCACATACAATATCATCCAATATCAATCATAGTACCATTTTATGTAATTACCCCTATTAACATGACTCAGACTCGGGCAGTTACATGGATCCAACCAACACACCTGTTTGGCTCCTAGTGCCTCATCGGATAAATTCGAAGTATACCTGCACCCAGTGCTATATAAATATGACACCCAGTGTCTCATTGATTAAACTAAAGTAAATTGGCACCCAGTGCCTCATCAACTCGAAGTCAAAGAAATCCTTGAACTCTTCCTATCCTATGGCATGCCATTTATATAGCCCGATACAGTTAATAGGGTTTAATTTCATATTTCAAATACAACCAATATTCAAATTTCTATATAATCACATTATCACATATACACATAAATTCAATTCAATCTGCATAAATTCAATAAATTCATCATATACCAAATCAATCCATTTCAATTGTAAAACACAATAGTTCTCACCTCCAATGCTTACCATATGCAAGAAATCAAAATGTAATAATTTTCAACTTAGTTCGGATTATAAAAATACAAACCAGGAATTTCGAGCTATTCAACGTCAACTTTATCTTTCCTTTTTTTAGTCTAAGATTTAGGTACGACGTTAGCTACGAAATTAAAACAATTAAAATTCATCAATACAATACAACACAATTCAATTTCATATTGAATATTTTAATTTTGACTCAATATTTGCCTAATTTCCAATTTAGTCTTTAAACGGAGACTAATTTTTTTATCCTTCACAATTAATTCTATATTTTCATACAATTTCCACTTTAAACTAAATTTAACTCTCTATTTTCACTTAAATCGCTAAATTTCAAATTTTTTCACAATTTAGTCCATATTTTTAAAAATATACAATTTATTCTACAATTTAATCCCTTTTCATTTCTAACTTAAAAATCTATCAATTTAATCCCTATTACTAAAATTATTCAACATTAACAACATTTAAAAACTCAATCAATACTAAAATTTCGACATGGATCGGGTAATACTTAACACCCGGATTTCAAAAACATAAAAAACTATAAGAAAAAGGAGTAAATTGACTAACCAATTGAGCTTTGAACCCTTGAAGTCCCTAAGCCTTGCGTCTTTCTTTCTCTTTTTCTTTTTATTTCCTTCTTTTCTGTCTTTAGCTTTCTATTCTTCTTTTTTATTCATTTACTTATTTTATTTTATTATACATTAGTTTATTATTATTGTAAATTAAGTAAACTTATTTTATTATAATATATATTAAATTTATAAATATCTTACCTTATGCAGCCTCATTAAAGAACAATGTCATAATGCTTCTTTAGTCCCTTTAATTTTTCTTTAATCTATAATTCAACTTTCACCCTATATGTAATTTAGTCCTTATACCTAATTACACTTAATTCATGCAATTTCACTTAACCAAAACCTAATTAACTACACAACTAGCTTCATAAATATTTTTAATAAATATTTATGAGTCTGATTTACGGGAACAGAGTCTCGAAAATGAAATTTTTGACACCCCTGACTATCGAGTCGTTACAAATTCAACCATCCTATATGTTCTAACCAATATGCCATTCAAAAATGGCATCATATTTCAAACACTTAACCTAAATCAATTTAACATCATAAGTTCAATCATTTAACATACTTCAAATATACCGAATATCCACATCCAAAAACATATCAATCAATCATTTCCTTCCTAATTTCAAAAGGCCATGCACATCCTTTAACATCTTATAAATACACTTCATATACAAACCATCAACAAAACCATTAAGGCACACCAAGGCTTGGCACAATCCAATACATACCAAATAGACATACAACCCTATACATGCCACTTATAACCATTTCAATATATTCAAAAGCTACCGATTTGGATCCATGGATAGTGTGAACATGCTTCGATGAACATTCCAACCGCTTGAGCTTTCTGATGATCAACAAAATAAAGAAAACAACTATATAAGTAACTAGTGCTTAGTATGCTCGTATAAAGGAACTTAAACATATGCTCGTATAAAGGAACTTAAACTTACCAATTGCATTAAATTAATCAACCATGAGTAATTCCATTTAGTCATAGACCAAATTTCCTTTTCCTATACACCATACCTCACAAGGTTAGTAGGTGAAGCAATGCACATATAAATCCAACCCAATCAAGGCATATAACATATCAAGCATTTCAATTTCACCATTCATCTATCATATGACTACAATATACCTTCATTTTCTTTTAACTATACTTATCATATATTTCATATCCTTACTTTAAATCATAGATCATTTTGTAATATCCTGATTTTGGGCCTAGTCGGAATAGTGGTTTCATGACCACAAAATTCGAGATAGAAATAATTATTTTATGATTATTTTAATTTCTGTGATATGATTGCATGATTGTGTGAAAATTTTGTGAAGAAATTTTATGCATAAAGTGCTTAAATTGAAATTAGGGACTAAATCAAATAATTTGCAAAACTTGCATTCTAGAAGTTTCTCGTATGAAATTGTTTTGAAATATTAATTAGGAGGTCTTAAATAGAATTTTACCAATTTCTAAGTCTTGGACAAAAATTGGACATGGATGGAATTTTTGGAAAGTTTAGTAGTAAGGGCATTTTGGTCTTGTAGGGGTAAAATGAATTAAAATACAAAATTAAAAGCCAATTTTGCTCATCTTCAACCTCATGGCCGAATATAGCAAGGAGAAACCATGGCTAGGGTTTTTCAAGCTTCCAAGCTCAATTTTAAGTCCGTTCTAGCCTCGTTTTTAATGATTTTTACGTTTTTGGAGTCCCGGTAGCTCAATTTAGCTTATGCTAGCAATAATTTAACCTAGGGTTTATATTTGGAAAATACCTATAGGTGAAATTTATGTATTTTGGTGTTTTATGATAGAATATGAGGTTTTAAATTATGTTAGACAACTTGTGCTACTCGGTTTTAAGTGAAAACGAGCAAAAGGGCTTAATTGGTAAAAATACCTAATAGTCATAAGTACATGTTAGAGTGAGAATTTGATGTTGCCATAGAAGGGAAAAATGACCAGCATGTCATAAAACATAAGAAAATATACTGAAGTTTAATTTACGAGCTTTGGGGCAAAAGTGTTAATATGCAAAAGTTTAAGGGAAAAATTTTAATTTTTCCAAAATATGATTTTGGGTCAATTTGAATAATGTGAGTCCTAATTAGACTATATTTTAAATGATAGAGCAAGGAAAACTGAAATTCGGGCTAAAATGGGGAAAATACCAAGTTGTGGACGAAATGGTAAAAGTAGCCATTTTCGCATACGAGGTAAGTTCATGTGTAAATGTAGTAACATAATTGTCATTTTAAGCAATTTAATGTTGTTTATATGATATGATGCCGATTATTATCATGAAATATTATGCTTTGTGGTTATTGTTGAATAATATGTAATTATGTGAATTACTTGATGAGTATGAACTATCACCGAAGTATCGATTTTGATATTCCGTGGAAGACGACAAAGATGTGAGATCGAGGAAAAAAACCCGTTTGAACCTTAGGAATAGATTGGGATCAAGTGACATGTCACTGGGATATTTGGGCATTCGAACTCGTTGAGTTGAGTCCGAGTTCACTTATGGATGCAAATGTCTGAACTCGTTGAGTTGAGTCTGAATTCATGAGATGTAACTAGGCATCCGAACTCGTTGAGTTGAGTCCGAGTTCACTTATGGATGCGAACGCCCGAGCTCGTTGAGTTGAGTCCGAGTTCGCTTATGGGCGGGTTACATGGTAGCTTGGCTACATATGTGGCACTTATGTGCAAACTTTCCATGTATCTGAATTATATTCCGATGTGTTCAACGGGTAAAGTTCTACTGAAATGGAGGAATACTCAAGATGAAAGGGACGTATTGGTAAGTGTTGTGAAATGGGTACTTTGAACAGGTATGTACTTAACCCTCGGGTTGAAAAATCGATATAACAACAATATGGTAAGATGATAAATGAAAATGTGATATGAATGTCTTGGTGATGATTATGCAAATGATGTTTTATGTTTGCTTATATGGTTATGTTACTTGCTATTTGCATGTGAACTTATTAAGCATTTATGCTTACTCCCTCCTTTTCATTCCTTGTAGTTTTGACAAGCCAACTCGGAAATCGGGAACGGTCGGAGGCTCGCTCACACTATCCGTATACCATCTTGGCATAATGGCTTGTATATTTTGAGTATGGCATGTATAGCATTATAATCATTTTGTATATATGGTCTTATGATATGGTTATTAAGTGGTATGGAAATGCTTGGTAATGATTAGCCATTGGAATGGCTAATCATGATCATATTTGGTGTTATGTATGTCAAATTACTAGCTAATCCATGGAAACCATGAAATAGGTAAAATTTACCATAAAATAGATTAAGACAGCAGCAGTGACGTAAGTTTTAAAAATCATTAAAAATAGTAGAGATATAATTAGATGATGAATAAAATATGGAATTAAATAATTATGAGTCTATTTTCATATGAATGGAACCAAACAGGTATATGAGTTATATTTTATGAGATGTTTAAATTTTTGTGAAACAGGGCCAGAGCGATTTCTGGATCCCCTGTTCTGACTTTGGAAATCCACCATAAATTGTAAAAAGGTAATTAGAAGTAATGCTTTATATGTACAGATTCCTTATTGAGTCTAATTTTATTAGAAACAAACGGCATAGTCATTGATGCTCTGTACAGGGAGATATCTGATTCGTAATATACAGAGGTCAGAGTAGCCGAACCCTGAAACAGGGGAGACTTTAACTAATAACTGTACTAATTGGCCAGACCAAAAATTCTAGAAACAAATTACTAGATAGATATATGAGTCTAGTTTCAGGAAAAATTTACAGAATTCGATTTTGAGTTTCGGAACTCGAGATATGATTTTTAAAGTGACTGTGATGCAGTTAGACAGCTTGTCTGGAAATTTTAGAATAAATTGTATGAGCTGTTTAAGTAATGAATTAAGTCCGTTAACACCTCGTGTTCGACTCCGGCAACGGTCTCGGGTACGGGGCATTACATTTAGTGGTATCAGAGCTGGTTTAGTCGGTTCTCGGACTAACCTAGCATGTGTAAAAGTTTAGCTATACATGCCACTGATCTGTGATAGTGTGATGTCCTCCGACGCATATGAGTACCGTCTTATTTAGACAGGGTACTCTCCAACCGAGCTGCGCCGACCATGTTCAATGTTATGTGAAGGTATTTGAGTAAAATTATGATTATGATAAGTCTCGGTTCAGAAAAGTATGAATAAAAGTTTATGATACATATGTGATAAATATCCATATTTGCTTAATGCTCATATGATGTAGTGTATGTGGCTTACTTGATAAGATGAACGGAATAAATAGAAAGTAGTAGAGGTATGAATAAAGGTCATAATATTATGATACGAATGAAAATGTCCTTGTCTTGATTGGATGTCGAATGTTGATGAATGTTAATGGTATATAATTTTTATGAGATAAAGGATTATAATGAAATGAACTTATCTATGTTAAATTGTTGGACTGAATTATATGATTGTAATGATATGTACATGATGATGCACGAAATGAAAGTTGTGATTGTGATGCAAATATCTATGTTTGTTTGGCCTTATATGATGTCATGAGCATGAATTAATTTAATTAAATGAATGGATAAGTAAAGCTATCTAGAAAACATAGAATGTATGCATAAGTATATTGTCTAAATGGGACAATAGGAAAATTTGTGTAAGCCAACATGAATGTTGCATTGCCTGAATGAATGACATGATTTTGATGATGTTGCTATGATGATGGAAGTTGTGTCATATGTGTATGTATAAGAAAGTCGAGTCAGAGGTCCTACAACCCCTCCCCCTTACCGAAGTGGTACTTATAATGGAATTTCATGAGATTTGTATTGAATAAGTTTCCGGTTGAGAACCCAAAGAGTTCAGTGATAGAATAATTATAAGTATGATCAGAGATTGAAAATGAGCTGATAAGTAAAGTCAGAGCCAGTAAAGTATCGGATTGATATAAAGATTATTGGAATTATGCACTGTCCCAGTTAGAGAAGGAATTCTCTTTCGTAAATCGAATTACTCAGGTGCAAGGTCGAGATAAGTGTAAATCGAAATTTATTCAGAACTAGCCTTCTTTAGTGAATGGTTTAATATGAAATTTGTGACGACAGAACTAGTTGGGGAAATGATATTTGAAATGTGAACTATCTAAGTGTGACAGTTATGACTGGACAGATTTAGCAGTCTCTTTTGAGATGTTCTATGTGTTTACCCGTTCTCAGAAATATTTCATGGCTATTGATCTTCTGAAGAAATTCTTGTTATATGGGAATGTCTTCTAATTTTGGTGTTGGATGAAAGCATTGGTAGTCTGACTGGTTTATAATTTATATTGCTCTATTTCATCGGGTATTCTATTTCATTTCGTCTGATAAGAATTGATGAGAGAATACGTATGATATTATGATTCTGTTTCTTCTACTTGATGCTTCATCTGATATATATGTTTGGGAAGATATATTGATCTTGTTATATTTGATTTCAGTGGGATTAAATGATGTTTTCTTCTGGACTTTCTTTCTTTGAAGAATTATCGGGGTATTCCGTATTTTCTCTATGAGTTTGGTTTTCGATTCTCCGGCATAGTATCGTATCTTGGGTTTCTTTATCCTGGATCTCTTTATTCTGGATTTCTTTATTCCGGGTTTCTCTATCTTGGATTTCTTTATTCCGTTTTCTTGTTATCTTTGTTCTATAATTTGTCAATTTCTTTATTCAGTTGGTATGGTGAATTATTTATTTGAAAGATTTCATGTGACAATTATGTCAGGATTATTTTTCTCAAGTCTGATAATATAATTTCATTTTTGTACTGATAAAAGAGTAAATAGTCTGAACGAGAAGTGTATATTTATTAGAAAGAGTTGGATATTAGTTAAAGTCACTACGAATGATAAGGTTTTCGTCTTGTGAAAGCTGAAAAGTTTATTACATGTTGACAAAGTTTGGATAGATGAGAATATTAGTAACCGAAGTGTCTGAACTAGACTAGTCTACATTGAGTAAAGACTTCCTGATTTTCAGTAATGTACTGTTGTATGAATTGTGATGTGTTTCAAGACAGTGAGGTAATGTGATAGTTTAGAGCATTCGATGTTACATAAAATCGGAGTTGTTAAAGGGGTTAAAGCCGAGCATTGGGATCTATCAAAATTATCCTTGTCAGTGTTGATATTGGGATGGAAATGAGAAGGATTATTCTTGAGGCCATATCAGAATTATTTCCATGGCGGAAAGAGGAAAATGTGATGTATCCTATTGTTAAATGTTTGGCAAGATCTATAAATCATATCTGTATTGAATGAAGTCCTACTCATCAGATTCATGGAGTTTCAGGTTTCTTTGATTGTTGGATTTCTTGGAATTCCGGTCTCCATTAATCAACTTAAGATCCGGGTTTTATGTCATGATATCATGGGAAACTGAGAAGGGTTGAAAATTTAAAAACAGTTGAGAGTTGAGACTGTAAGCTTTTAGATCATATGAGAAATTGAAGAGATGTATTGGAGGTACAGTCTAAGTGCAAGTTCTTCGGCATTGAATATGAAATTAAAAGTGAAGACCACTTTTCTGGTAAGATTTTCGGGGACGAAAATCCCTAAAGGGGGGAGAGTTGTAATATCCTGATTTTGGGCCTAGTCGGAATAGTGGTTTCGTGACCACAAAATTCGAGATAGAAATAATTATTTTATGATTATTTTAATGTCTATGATATGATTGCATGATTGTGTGAAAATTTTGTGAAGAAATTTTATGCATAAAGTGCTTAAATTGAAATTAGGGACTAAATCGAATAATTTGCAAAACTTGCATTCTAGAAGTTTCTAGTATGAAATTGTTTTGAAATATTAATTAGGAGGTCTTAAATAGAATTTTACCAATTTCTAAGTCTTGGAAAAAAATTGTACATGGATGGAATTTTTGGAAACTTTAGTAGTAAGGGCATTTTGGTCTTTTAGGGGTAAAATGAATTAAAATACAAAATTAAAAGCCAATTTTGCTCATCTTCAACCCCATGGCCGAATATAGCAAGGAGAAACCATGGCTAGGGTTTTTCAAGCTTCCAACCTCGATTGTAAGTTAGTTCTAGCCTCGTTTTTAATGATTTTTACGTTTTTGGAGTCCCGGTAGCTCGATTTAGCTTATGCTAGCAATAATTTAACCTAGGGTTTATATTTGGAAAAATACCCATAGGTGAAATTTGTGTATTTTGGTGTTTTATGATTGAATATGAGGTTTTAAATTATGTTAGACAACTTGTGCTACTCGGTTTTAAGTGAAAACGAGCAAAAGGGCTTAATCGGTAAAAATACCTAATAGTCATAAGTACATGTTAGAGTGAGAATTTGATGTTGCCATAGAAGGGAAAAATGATCAGCATATCATAAATCCTAAGAAAATAGGCTGAAGTTTAATTTACGAGCTTTGGGGCAAAAGTGTAAATATGCAAAATTTTAGGGGCAAAATGGTAATTTTTCCAAAATATGATTTTGGGTCAATTTGAATAATGTGAGTCCTAATTAGACTATATTTTAAATGATAGAGCAAGGAAAACTGAAATTCGGGCTAAAATGGGGAAAATACCAAGTTGTGGACGAAATGGTAAAAGTAGCCATTTTCGCATACGAGGTAAGTTCATGTGTAAATGTAGTAACATAATTGTCATTTTAAGCAATTTAATGTTGTTTATATGATATGATGCCGATTATTATCATGAAATATTATGCTTTGTGGTTATTGTTGAATAATATGTAATTATGTGAATTACTTGATGAGTATGAACTATCACCGAAGTATCGATTTCGATATTCCGTGGAAGACGGCAAAGATGTGAGATCGAGGAAAAAAGCCTGTTTGAACCTTAGGAATAGATTGGGATACAAGTGACATGTCACTGGGATATTTGGGCATCCGAACTCGTTGAGTTGAGTCCGAGTTCACTTATGGATGCAAATGTCCGAACTCGTTGAGTTGAGTCCGAGTTCGTGAGATGTAACTAGGCATCCGAACTCGTTGAGTTGAGTCCGAGTTCACTTATGGATCCGAACGCCCAAGCTCGTTGAGTTGAGTCCGAGTTCGCTTATGGGCGGGTTACATGGTAGCTTGGCTACATATGTGGCACTTATGTGCAAACTTTCCATGTATCCGAATTATATTCCGATGTGTTCAACGGGTAAAGTTCTACTGAAATGGAGGAATACTCAAGATGAAAGGGACGTATTGGTAAGTGTTGTGAAATGGGTACTTTGAACAGGTATGTCCTTAACCCTCGGGTTGAAAAATCGATATAACAACAATATGGTAAGATGATAAATGAAAATGTGATATGAATGTCTTAGTGATGATTATGCAAATGATGTTTTATGTTTGCTTATATGGTTATGTTACTTGCTATTTGCATGTGAACTTATTAAGCATTTATGCTTACTCCCTCCTTTTCATTTCTTGTAGTTTTGACAAGCCAGCTCGGAAATCGGGAACGGTCGGAGGCTCGCTCACACTATCCGTATACCATCTTGGCATAATGGCTTGTATATTTTGAGTATGGCATGTATAGCATTATAATCATTTTGTATATATGGTCTTATGATATGGTTATTGAGTGGTATGGAAATGCTTGGTAATGATTAGCCATTGGAATGGCTAAATATGATCATATTTGGTGTTATGTATGTCAAATTACTAGCTAATCCATGGAAACCATGAAATAGGTAAAATTTACCATAAAATAGATTAAGACAGCAGCAGTGACGTAAGTTTGAAAAATCATTAAAAATAGTAGAGATATAATTAGATGATGAATAAAATATGGAATTAAATAATTATGAGTCTATTTTCATATGAATGGAACAAAACAGGTATATGAGTTATATTTTATGAGATGTTTAAATTTTTGTGAAACAGAGCCAGAGCGATTTCTGGATCCCCTGTTCTGAATTTAAAAATTCACCATAAATTTTACAAAGGTAATTAGAAGTAATGCTTTATATGTAAAGATTCCTTATTGAGTCTAGTTTTATTAGAAATAAATGTCATAGTCATTGATGCTCTGTACAGGGAGATATCTGATTCGTAATACACAGAGGTCAGAGTAGTCGAACCCTGAAACAGGGGAGACTTTAACTAATAAACTGTACTAATTGGTCCGACCAAAAATTCTAGAAAAAAATTATTAGATAGATATATGAGTCTAGTTTCAGGAAAAATTTACGGAATTTTATTTTGAGTTTTGGAACTCGAGATATGATTTTTAAAGCGACTGTGATGCAGTTAGACAGCTTGTCTGGAAATTTTAAAATAAATTGTATGAGCTGTTTAAGTAATGAATTAAGTCCGTTAACACCTCGTGTTCGACTCCGGCAACGGTCTCGGGTACGGGGCGTTACACATTTCATATGGTCATATACTCTGTAAAGCTTTAATTACTCGTTCATATCATGAAAAGAATTTCACTATATAAATCATTCATCAACATAATTTAAATGTTACCTTTTCAATCCAAATACATCAAAACAACCTCCATTTAAACGGAATTTTTCATACCATAAATCACATTTACTGAAAGTAACGATCCATACATGTAACTAAAAAACCCATTATAATATTTTTCACTTGCCAATATGATAAATATGCCATAATATATAAGCACATAAATAGATTGTAATTCAATTATTTCATAGCCTAATGAACTAGTAACTTGACTCGAATACTTGGGTAACTACACCACACCAGAAGCATCATAGATGCGTAATAGAAGCACTGAAGTGTAGACAGAGGCACGATGGTGCAATTAGAGGCACCAAAGTGCAATCAGAGACACCAAAGTGTAACAAAGGCACCCAAGTACAATCCCGTACAAGCGCGCATACTAATCCTATTGGCATGCCAATTGTATCCTAAGCGTTTACTATGTTCAACCGGGCATTAAGCATAAATTTGTTACTTTTATACACATCCGACATTCAGAAGCACTTCATCATTTTCATATATTTACAAAAACTCCATTACATTCATATCAATAATGTGAAATCACAAAAATGCTATCATCAATTATTCATTCTCATATGTACTCGTTTGTAATAGTCGATTTCTAATAATAATAAGTGAAATTTCTCAAACAATGATATAATAACAAGAAATTTATTTACATATAAAAACACTATGAACTTACATTAATCAAAGTAAACATTTAAAGAGACAATCTATAATTCCTGACCACCAAATACAATTTCACTAATCACATTAATAATTGTTCACATATCCTTTAATTTGATTAATTTCTCTAGTTGATCCATAATAATAATTTATCACACCTTTACCGATTTGATTTAAACATAGCATAAATGTCTATTTACATTCTTCCAAAATAGAAAATAATGATTTTAATCCTTCTACAAACTTACCTCGACAAATACAGTTGTAAAAACGAAGCCAACGACTAATCCAACACTTAGCTTTTCCTCGATTTTGATCCATTTGGTTCGTTTTGTGATCTAAATAAGAATTCTTCACTCAATTAAGCCCTTCAAATAACTTAAAATAATTAATACAACTTATAACCATTATCAATGAGAATTTTATAAAATTACCCCCAAGATTTTACCTTTCATGCAATTTAGTCCCTAAACCCGAAACTTGTAATTTAACCACAATTAATAAAATATCATGTTAGCCAATTTTCCTAGGGTTCCATATCAGCCCACATTTTTCCTCATTTCACATAATTTACCTTGCATTTTACTATTTCAACAATTTAATTCCTAAACATTAAAATCATCAAAAATCACTTAACAGAATACTTATATTTAACTATCAAATTTAATAAACCATCAATTAAAATAAAAAAAATCTCAAACTCATTCAAAGTAATTCCTTATACTTTTAACAGTTTTACAAATTGACCCCAAGGTTAGCTAGATTAAACTACACCGATCACAAAAACATAACCGTCACTAATTATAACATGGTATAATTGTAATATAAAACCTCCCTTATTTAATAATTAAACCATTTAATTATTGTAATTCAATAGTGACTAGGTTTTACACCTTTTATGATTTAGTCTTTTTTTTAATTAACTATCTAAACGTTAAAGTTTCTTAACCAGATTTTAATATGACCCTAGTAACACTCCGTAAATATTTAATAAAATATTTATGGGCTCAGTTTATAGAAACAAGGTCTCGATACCTCCTTTTCTAAAACCATTTGACTTTAGGGATATACCACTTAAACCTAATTATTCTTTCAATTAACAAAAATCAATAAATAAAATTTAATGTAATTCTATACTTGACATGAAAATATTAAATAATAATATTTATGGACTCACTCATTGAATTTGTGGCTTTGAAACCACATTTTCCAACATCACTGAAAAACATGCTATTATAACTCTAAATTTCCAGTGAACACTATTCGTAAACTGATTCAACCATGTCTTTGTGATCTAAAGAATTTATTACTTAACTACATATTCAATTGACTCAACCCATAAAATTTTTCTATTACTACATAATGCATATACTTATGAATGTGTCGTTTTAGTGACAATTAATGCATACACAGTAACATCAAAGATAGAAAAGATACCAGCAATATCATCAAGGGCTGAAGCTTCCTTGCATACTCGGATCATATAAGCTTTGATGAGAGTTCCAGCTTCAGATCAAATGGCTATGTCTTTGGTCTTATTTCTACTGGCTCCTATGGTATTATTTTTCCTTGATTATCTTCCTCGAGAAGAATTAACAACAGGTTTTGCATTCTAATATCTATTTATCTCAATTTAGTTCGGCAATCTTTCTTAAAATGATAGGGAATTCCACAAATAAAATATAAATCATCTTTCAAATTACACACATTAGAAAAATTTTAGCCACAATGTCTGCATTCAAGTCTATTTACATTTTGAATACTACCACAATGGCTACTGAAGGTATTAATGATCTCATACTATTCTGTTTCATTCAATCTCTACTGTATAACTCTAATGGTGCTGAAAAGTGACTACTCGCTTCTTTCATTTTCTTTTGTGGGAAAGTAGAAAAATGTTTTGGATGTGCTACATTTATTAAAGTCATGAGCTTTCATTTCATACTATTTCTTGTGAAAAACTCTCTAATTTCAATCGATCTAACCATCAAGTTGATTTCGTCGCTTAAACCATCTTCAAAATGAGTACACATTTCTGTTCAGTCGATATTAACATACTTATCGAGCTAACTAGTCTCACCTGAAATCTACAATTGATCTATGTCCCAACTACAATTCAAGAACTTTTTTTATCTATGTCCCAACTACAATTCAAGAACTTTTTTTTCTTCTTATCTAAATATCGTTTATTGGTCTAATTCTTTCAAAAATCAATTCAGAAGAAATCTCGATTAATTCATTCTTTTGATACCATAGTAGTTAAAGTCGATTGCTAATAAATAACCTCTTCTTTTAATAGTGACATCGCACATCTTAGATAATCTTCGAAAAGATATAATAATTTATCTAGAACACTCTGTGAGTTTTAACCAGTACTTGGCTTTGGCCAGATTATTACTCATTCTAGCGCTAAACTCTTTGGCTTCACACCTTCGGACTTAATCAATAGAAATCTTGTGAATATTTCATTGTATAAGACTTTGAGAATGAGGGGTGGAGTTCATAAAGCCACAAAATTATTTATCATAATTACATCAAACATATCATTCATTTTTAATGAAAATACTAAGAACCTTTTTTTCTAGGCTTCTTGAATTCTAGCACATCATGAGTAGCCCCTTAATCAGAGACTTAATTATTACTTTCAACTTTAATAGAATTAGCTCGAATGGAAGACATTTTTTTATCTAAGAATGAAACAAAATCACTTTAAGTCAAGAGACATCACACTATCATAGGTTATAAAATGGCATGTATTTCTAGACCCCACACATGCTACATTTGGTTTGAGAATCGATTAAATTGTAGCTTTGATACGATTAAATGTAACACATCTAACTCGTCTTCATCGTCAAATTAGGGTTATGGAACATTACTGTACAAAATAGAACCTTAAACTTCAAAATAGAACAATAATTCAAATTAAGTATAAATTTCCAATAACTCATTCTAATTATAGCAAACATACACATTTAGGCCTTAAATTGAGCTTTCAGGATCCTAAAAATAATTTAAAAACAATCGAGGATTATTTTCAATAAATCAAAAAATTTTAGGAAAAATTTGAAAAATTGGGAAAGCAGGAGTCAGACGGCCGTGTGACATGGCTTAGACCGTGTGGACATTTGAAGTTGTCACACCCCAAAATTGGGCCTAGAAGTTTTGAGGGTATTTTAGGAATTTTAGCTTATATGTATTCAAAATTTCGTAAGTTTGGCAATCGATAATGTTTTCGACAAAGGTTATTAGGATATTAAATCAATTTTTTGAAAATGAGTTTTAAATACCTCTAATTTTGGAAATAGGACTGATTTGTAAAAGAGTCAATACTGAGAGTTTTTGTGAAGAATTTACCCAAAATTTTAAAATCAATCTAAACCCCCATCTACAGCATGTTTCACGTTATTTCTTTCTTCTTTTCTAGTTGTGACATTCCTTTTCTCTCCCAACTCTCCCATTTGCTTTTGATCTCCAATTCCTAATGCCTCCTGATTTCCAACATCCCTTGAACTATAAATGTAACAACCAATTTTTAATGAAATTAGAATACTAGTTTTGCGACCCCAAATCTAACTTAAAAATATTTATTTTATTATTATTTTAATGTCTACAGTATGTTAGTAGTGTTGTATAAAAATTTCGTTAAAAAATTTTAACATTTGCATGCATAATTTCGTGAAAAGGACTAAATCATAAAAGGTGAAAAAGTAGAGTTCTAGTAGCTAAAGGTATCAAATGGCTATAGAACTTTAATGTAAGAGTAGTTTGGTGGTAATTAGACCATTTATGTGGTAGTGGACATTTATGGGTTTGGTTATATTGAAATTAAAGATATTTTTAAAGGATAAAAATGTAATTAAGTAACTAAAGGTTATTATAATAAAAAAAAAGAAACAAATAAGCTATCATCTTCCTATCTTCATCCTCAATCAAAAATTTCAAGGGAAACCATAGCTAGGGTTCGGTCAAGCTACATTCACTTGCATGTAAGTGGTTTTTGTCTCATTTTTAATGATTTTTATGTTTTTGAAGTTGTTATAGCTTAATCTAGCTAACCCAGTGCCTAATATGAAAAATCGTTAAAGGATTAGGGTTTTTCCATGAACATGTTTGTATAGTTTTTGAAGTTCCATGAAATATTATGAGTCCTTATTGATAAAAAACAACGTTTGTAAAGTGATTTTTGATGAATTTTTCAACTAGAGACTTATTTGTAAAAATAGTAAAATACCATGATAAACATATGAAATGATGATTTGGGTTGATATGAGTCCTTAGGTAAATCGGCTAGCATGATATGTGCATGAAATTGCATAAATCTCCATTTACAAGATTAAAGACTAAATTGTAAAGAAGTTAAAATATTAGGGGAAAAATGTAAATTTGCAAAAGTATGAATTTTGGACTAAATTGAATAGTATGTGTATTAAATAGATTAAATTGGCTTATTTAGATCAAGGTAAACCTCGAACGAATCTAGATCGAGAAAAAGCTAAAGTCTTGAATTAGTGATCATATTTTGACATTTTTGTAATCAAGGTAAGTTCGTATGTTTAAATAATGTTTTAATATTATTTGATATATGCATGCTATAGTGCTGTTTATCATGAAAATAGACGATAGAAATCCAACAATGTACGATGATTATCGAGCCCCGTTTGAACCTTAGGAATATATAGGATATAAATGACACGTCATTAGGGTTACCATATTTTGTGTGCTGGTCCTGTATGTCTTGCCAATGGCTGAGTTTTGGAATTTTTTATGAATACTCATCAGCTCTACATTCCGACCGTCAACTTGTGTGATCATGCCCATTTATGGCTCGAGTGACCAATGATGTAAAGAAAAAGGAAATGAATGGTTTCGACCATATTTTTAGCACACTTTGTGTGAGCTTCCTGCGTATCCGATGTTATTCTAAGTGATTCAACGGGCATGAAAAGGGAAGGAACGGTAAGTTTTCCTATGACTATGTTATAAACTTATGAAAAGGTATGAATTTACAATGATCAAAGTATATATAGTTATACTTATGGAAAGTATGAATTCAATTGTACAATGTTCATGAAATCTATCTTACCATGTGATGATTTTGTTAAGTTATGTATTAAAGCAGTAACTTGTGTTGTTGTTGATGATGCTTAGGCTTGTGCCAAGCTTATGTTAGATTGATTCATGTTTAAATTATGAGGTTTTGCATTGAAATGGTCAGCTATGTTCATGATTTACGAACTTAGTAAGCATTATATGCTTAGTAAGTTTTTCTTTCCTACGTTTTATAGATTCGTGGAAGCTCGTCGGAGACCTATCACACTGTCCAGTGATTATATCAGTAGATTTTGATGTTTTGGTCTAGGTTATAATGGCATGTAGAGGTGGACTTGTGTCTAATGTCTATTTGATGTTTATGACATGTAAATGTTGCTTTGAATTTGTGGTACTTATGGTACTTTGAAGCCTTGACAGGTAGTGTTGATATGGATTAGTTAATGTATGTTTTGAATGATCAATTTGGTATGTGATGACGTAGTTTGGAATGTGGTCAATTTTGGTATGTTTTGGTATGGAAATAAGTAGATGTATATGGTTGACATATGGTCAAATAGGCATATGTTTAGATATGTTTGATGGATTGTGATTGAGGTGCCTATATCGCATATTGGTTCTATGGTTTAATGATCTTGTGAATTGGTCATTTTTATGCATGTTTTGGGTAGGTTTTAATGTCTTGGTCTTATGTGTAAATGTGTTTGGGTTCATGCTTTGAATGGGTGAAAGAAATGGCTTGATTTTGGCCAATTTGTTGTGCACACGACCTAAGACACGAGCGTATGTCTTAGCCATATGTGACACACGGCCATGTGACACGACCAAGTGTCCCCTGTAGGCTTTAAAGGTTGCAAGTCAGGCAGTTACACGGCCTAGCTCACGGCCTGACACACGAGCGTGTGGCTTGGCCGTCTGACCCAAGTCAAAGAGTTATAGAAGCACGGTGTAATATCCTAGTTTAGATCCTAGTCAGAATAGTGGTTCGGGACAACAAATTTGAGTTAGAAAAATATTTTAATATTATTTTCTGTGCTTATAATTGTGAATTGACATGTGTGAAAGTTTCATGTGAAAATTTTATCAATTGAGTGTTTAATTTGATAAAAGGACCTAATCACAGAAAATGCAAAAGATGTGTTCTATTTGTTTAAGTGCCTATATATTATGGCTTATTAATTATGAGGTCCTTATGTTGATATTAGACCATTTAATTTATGAATGGACATATATGCTAAGTGTTAGTGGATTTTAAATGTTTATAATAAGGTTAAAATGGTAAAATCTATATTTATGTAATATTAATGAAACAAAACATGAATTTAGTGTTCTAATTCATCATCCTTGCCAATTACAAACAAAAAGAAGAGAAAATAAGAGTTCTAGGGTCTGGTGCTCATATTGGCTAATTAAGGTATGGTTTTGACTCGGTTTTTGATAATTTCTACATTTTTGTGATCGTTGTTCTGTATACTATCATCCCCATGTCTAAATTTTGGAAATTGTTGATGATTTTGAGTTAAGCCATTGTTGATAATGCGAGTTTTATGAAGTTTGATGATAGTAAATGGAAGATATGTGTTAGATTACTATGTTTTGTAGTGGGATTTTTTATGGATTTGAGTATTTTGGACAAAATTGTGAAAATAGAAAATTGAGGGACTAAAATGTGAAATAAATGATAAATATGGGCTTGTAAATGATGGTATGTATGGCCTTTTAAATTGTCTTGAATAATGTGTTTGATTGGTAAGTCATATGATGTACATAATGTTCATGTGATGGTTTGAATATGGAATGTTGAATTGGTAAGTTTTATGGTATGAAGTATGTGATAAAATGATGAGTTTATGTATTTGGAACTTATGTAAGTTGTGATCCTTTTGGTACATTGATTTGGTATGTTTGGTTGTGGAATTGAGTAGTGAATTGGATGGTATTTGAATGGCTTGAAATATATACAAAATGGTTGATTTGGTTGTTTATGAAAGTATGAAAATAATAATAAAATGTTGTGGCTTTGGAGTGCTTGAGATAGGTGGAAAATATGGCTTAAACCAAGCCTAATTTCACCCTACACGGTTCAGCACACGGGCGTGTGTCTCGACGGTGTGTCTATTGTAATTTAGTTCTTCAAGTCAGTCTTGAGCACAGCCTAGACACACGAGCGTGTCTGGTGGCCGTGTGAGGCACACAATCTTGGTACATAGGCGTGTGCGGCCATTTCGAAGGGTATACAGGCTAGACACATGGGTGTGTGGTCGGCCGTGTAACCCAAGTCAGTTTCAACCACAACGAAGGCACACGGGCGTGTCTTGTGGCCGTGTGGTGAAGTCAGTATGTATGCCCTGTTATGCCATGGCCTTGACACACGAGCGTTTCTAATGCTGTGTGAGGCACACGGCTTGTTCACACGGGCGTGTGACCTTTATAACTTAGAAAAACATTTAAGTTTTGAAAAAAATTGTATGTGCTTGGTTTATTCCTGACTCCTTTCTAAAGTATATTTAAGGTATCGTTGACCTAGGTAAGGGACTTATTGTTAATGTTTGATTATGATTTGAGAATAATGCATATGAATTGTTCATAAAAATATTTTGATTTGTCTGGTAATGCCTTTAACCCTAATTCGGCGACGGATACGGATTAGGGGTGTTACATATGGTTGGTTCAGAGCTACGATTTAGTCGATTTTAGGACTAACATAGCATATGTGAGGCTAGCTATACATGCTATATATATGAACTATGATAGTGTGATGATTCCCTGACAGTTAAAATGTGTTTTCATATAGCTAATATATCCCAAACAAGCGATAGATGTTGATGTTGAGAGTAATACACCCGCTCCCACTCAAGAGGCAGTGCCGGCCGAATCTAGGCCGATATCTAGCAGTCAGGGAAGAAAGGCTAAGCAAGCCTTCTTCCAAATGATGACTGAGTGGTTCACAAAATTCGTACGAATGAATCCCGCTACTCAACAACCTTCATTCCCACCTGGTCCTCAACATGTCTCGGTTGTGCCACCTGTTGATAAGATTCGTAAACACAAAGTTGAAGAGTTTCAGGCTACAGTTGATAATGATGCTGAGAGAGCTGAGTTCTGCCTCGAGAACACTACTAGAGTATTCGATGAATTGTCTTGTACTCCAGAAGAATGTATCAAATGTGTGGTATCTTTGCTTAGAGATAATGCATATCACTGGTGAAAAACATTGACATCAGTGGTTCCTAGGGAATGAGTTACCTGGGAATTCTTTCATACTGAGTTTCAAAAGAAGTACATAAGCCAGAGATTCCTTGATCAGAAAAATAAAGAGTTTCTGGAATTGAAACAAGGTCGGATGACCGTTACTGAGTATGAAAGAGAATTTCTACGTTTAAGCAAATATGCCCAAGAATATGTGTCTACTGAAGAGATCATGTGTAAAATATTTGTTAAAGGATTGAACGAAGATATAAAACTGTTAGTCAAGATACTTGAATTGAAAGAATTTGTAGTACTGGTTGAGAGAGACTGTAAAGCTGAAGATCTCAGTAAAGAAAAGAGAAAAGTTGATTTAGAGGCTAGAGATTCGAGGAAGCGATTGATGAATAAATCTTATCATTTTTCATCAAAGAAATCAAGAGATTACTTTAATTGATTGACAGCTTCAATGGGATATCAAAGTAGAGATCGAGGGAAGCAATACACTAATCCTGAAGCTCAAACCACATCGGTATCGAGCATTGGTAACATAAAAGATGTTAAGCCAGAGTGTCAACAATGTGGAAGATGACATTTTGGTGATTTCTGGGGAAAATTAATATTAGAGCTTGTTACAGTTGTGGTTCATGAGATCACTTTATAAAAGATTGGCTAGAGTTAGTTGAAAAAGATAATGCTCAGAACACGAGGCCGAGTAACAATGCATCTAGAGGTAGACCACCGAGAAACACAGGAAATGTGAGTGGTGGTAGAGGTGTGACGTGAGACACTGCAACTAGATATAATGCTAGAGCACCTGAACGAGCCTATGCTATTTGAGCACGTGAAGAAGCGTCATCACCAGATGTTATTACCGATACTTTTACTCTTTATGATACTAAAGTTATTGCATTGATAAATCCAAGGTCTACTCATTCGTATATATGCATGAATTTAGTATCTAGTAAGAATTTGCCTATAAAGTCTACTGAATTTGTAATTAGAGTATCGAACCCCTTAGGCAAAATGTGCTTTGGTTGATAAAGTGTGCAAGAATTGTCCATTGATGATTCGGGGTAATTGCTTTCCGGCTGATTTGATGTTGTTACCATTTGATGAGTTTGACATAATTCTGGGTATGGATTGGCTAACATTGCATAATGCTATTGTGAATTGCAAAAGGAAGATGATTGATTTGAGATGTCAGAGTAATGAGATTATTCGCATTGAATCAGATGATTTGAACAGATTGCCAACACTGATTTTAGTAATGCTAGCTCAGAAATATGTGAGAAAGGGTTGTGAAGCTTATTTATCCTATATACTTGTTATGAAAGTGATTGAAAAAAAGATTGAATCAATGCCAGTTGTTTGTGAATATCCAGATGTGTTTCCTGATGAGTTACCCGGTTTACCACCGATTCGAGAGGTCAAATTTGGTATTGAATTAATGCCAAGGACTAATCTGATTTTGATAGCTCCATATAGAATGGTCCCGACGAAGTTAAAAGAGTTGAAAGCTCAGTTGCAAGAATCGACAGATAGAGGTTTCGCACAACTGAGTTATTCTCCCTGGGGTGCACCAGTTTTGTTTGTGAAAAACAAAGACGGAACTATGAGAATGTGCATCGATTATCGACAACTCAATAAAGTGACGATCAAGAACAAATATCCTTTACCTCGGATAGATTATTTATTTGATTAGCTAAAAGGAGCTACTGTGTTTTCAAAGATAGATCTGAGATCATGTTACTATCAGTTACGAGCAAAAGATTCAGACATTCTTAAAACTGCTTTCCGAACGAGGTATGGACACTATGAGTTTTTGGTTATACGTTCAGATTAACAAATGCACCTGCTGTTTTTATGGATTTATGAACAGAATTTTCAGACCATATTTAGATTAATTTGTTGTTGTATTCATTTATGACATTTTGATTTATTCGCGCGATGAAACTGAACATGCTGAACATTTGAGAATAGTGTTATAGACTTTGCGAGAAAAGCAGTTATATGCGAAATTTAGCAAATGTGAATTTTGGTTGCGCGGAGTTGGTTTTCTGGGCCATGTTGTGTCAACATCTGGCATTCAAATTGATCCAAGCAAGATTTCGGCTATTTTGGATTGAAAGCCTCCAAGAAATGTTTCTGAAGTCCGCAGTTTTTTGGTAATTGCTGGTTATTATTGACGGTTCGTAAAAGACTTTTCAATGATCGCGACTCCATTGACAAAATTGCTTCAAAAGGATATGAAATTTGATTGGTCTGAAAAGTGTTAGAAAAGCTTTGATCAGTTGAAAGCTCTATTAACTGAAGTTCTAATGTTAGTACAACCAGAATCGGGTAAAGAATTTGTGATCTATAGTGATGCTTCATTGAATGGCTTGGGCTGTGTTCTGATGCAGGAAGGAAATTTCGTAGCCTATGCTTCGAGACAGTTGAAGCTGCATGAAAAGAACTATCCAACGCACGACCTTGAGTTAGCTGCGATTGTATTTGCTTTGAAGATTTGGCGCCACCATTTGTTCAGTGAAAAATCTTACGTATTTTCTGATCATAAAAGTTTGAAATATCTGATGACTCAGAAAGATATTAATTTATGTCAGTGAAGATGGTTAGAGTTGTTAAAAGATTACAAACTTGTAATTGACTACCATCCGGGAAAGGCCAATGTTGTTGCTCATGCTTTAAGTCGAAAATCATCGTTTGCATTATGTGCCATGAATGCTCATTTAGCTTTGTCTGATAATGGTTCAGTTTTAGTGAAGTTGAAAGCGAGACCTTTGTTTTAAAGTAGATTATTTATGCTCAGAAGGTTGATAATGAGATTTTAGCAAAACGAGCTCAGTGTGATCGAGATTCTGATTCTGAATTTCAAGTTGATGCTGAAGATTGTTTGAGATTCAGAGGCCGAGTATGTGTTCCAAGAAATCCAGATTTGATTCAAATGATTTTGAATGAAGCTCATAACAGTCAGTTATCTGTTCATCCGAGTAGTACTAAAATGTATAATGATTTGAGACAGCTTTATTGGTGACATGGTATAAAACGAGATATCTCAAAAAAAAATTCGAAATGCTTAATTTGTCAACAAGTTAAAGCTGAGCATCATGTTCCGTCTGGATTACTTCAACCTATTATGATTCCTAAGTGAAAATGGGACAAAATCATGATGGATTTTGTATCAGGTTTACCTCTGTCACCGAGTAAGAAAGATACAATCTGAGTTGTTGTGGATAGATTGACTAAATCGGCTCATTTCATTCCGGTTCGCACAGATTATTCACTTGATAAGCTTGTTGAGTTGTACATTTCTCAGATTGTGAGATTGCACGGGGTACCTATTTCTATTGTTTCGAATAGGGATCTGAGGATCACATCACTGTTTTAGAAGAAACTACAAGATGCATTAGGTACGAAACTACACTTTAGCATTACTTTTCACCCACAGACGGATGATCAATCTGAGCAGATTATTCATATACTCGAGGATATGTTAAGATGTTGTTGACGGTATGTAGGAAGGATACTTGCCATTGATTGAATTTGCATATAATAATAGTTTTCAATCGAGTATTAAAATGGCTCCTTACGAGGCTTTGTACGGTCCCAAATGTCTAACACCTTTGTATTGGACCGAGCTCAGTAAGAATATGATACATAGGGTCGATCTGATCAAAGAGATTGAATAGAAAGTGAAAGTAATACAAGATACTCAAAAAATAGTTGTGGATCGTCAGAAATCGTATGCAGATTTAAAAAGAAAAGATATTGAATTTGAGATGTGATAAAGTGTAACACCCTTAACCCATATTCATCGCCATACTAGGGTTAAAGGCATTACCAAACAATTCAAAACATTTAAAATTCATTTCATAAACATAATAGCATTAGAGATCAAACATCAATGTAGAATCCCTTATATGGGTCATCGAGACCTTAAACATGCATTATAAAGGGGTCGGGACTAAACCAAACAATATAAATTTTTTTCCAGAACTTAAACATTTTTCAAACAAGTACAGGTTACATGCCTGTTTGAACAGGCCGTGTGCCTCACACGACATTAGACATGCCCGCGTGTCTAGATCGTATCCAAACAGGGTATACATACTGTCTTATTCACACGGCCACAAGACATGCCCGTGTGTCTTGGCCGTGGTCGACACTGACTTGGGTCACACGGCTAGCCACATGCCCTTATGCCTTGGCTGTGGTCGAGCCTGACTTACATATGTAGGGTACCCTAGGGGACACACGGCCGTGCAACATAGCCGTGTGTCACACACGACTGAGACACACGACTGTGTCCCTGCCCATGTGGACATAAATAGGCCATTTGAATAGACAACTTGCCACCCCAATTGGGTCCAACCTACAAGCACCAAACCAAGCATATTTGTACAACATTATTTGACCAATTCACAGCCAAAACATAAGCCATTCATGACACATCATTGCCAATCAAATACATACTCATAAGCCTTACCAATCTATATCAAACATAAGTCAAAAGTTTGTCAAAACATATCTTTCTATACATCATTCAATTCCATGCTAAAACTTGTCAAAACTTACATCATTTACCATTACTTTTATCCAACTCAAACATATCAAATATAACATATTGCATCACATATCCTTTACCAAAACCATAACATATCCACAGCCATACCAAACCATATCACATGGCTAAATCTAAACATTACAAAAATTATCCAAAGTACATCTAGCCTATACATGCCATACTTTACTATATACATTTTCAAAAGGTACCAAAATGAGATTCGATAGTGTGGTGACGCTCCTCGACGATCCCCGAGCTCACAGTAACTTCGATATCTATAAAAAAACATTGCAAACATACACAGAGTAAGCTTTCAAAAGCTTAGTAAGCTTATACCAAAAATCATCAACGGTATATAAAATATAAAACATCAACACATAAGTACTTATAACTTCTCAATTCATCTATCAATTTTAAGCCAACACCATCCATATGTTCTTACCAATTCAATGAACTTTATAAGAATAATACCATCAACCACATAGGTATCATACATACCTGAACCATACCGAATTCATTCATTTTCATTCTCACCTCTTGTTCGGATATTTTAAGACTTTCTGAAGATTCCCAATGCATTAAACATCTGCACACTTAGTGTTTTAAAGATTAGCCAAAGCTATAATAATTCTGCACATTTAGTGCCATCTCAATTAACCGAAGCTATCTCGGTATCACACACTTAGTGCCAAATACCATTAATTTATCATTGTATTCATCTAAACCAAATATATATACAATCTATGTATATTCAAAACATCAAAACATACTTGCAATATCAAGTTTTACGTACGAACTTACCTCGTACAGTTTACTCTATAATCTTAGACTTCCCTCGGTCTAAATCTGAATTCCTCTTTTTTTGATCTATATGTATTCAAAACTAACCCCTTTATTCACCAAATAATTCAAATCAATCCATAAACATTCATTTAGGGCATTTCACAATTTAACCCTCACACTTTCACATTTTGACACTTTAGTCCCTAATTCACAAAATCACAAAATACACAAAGTCTGCTTGTATACTAGCTTAGCCGAATTTTCATAGCTCTCATACAAGTCTACAATTTCATTTATTTCATATTTTAGTCCTTCAATTTACAAATTTGACAATTTAGTCTATTTTATACATTTTTACTCAAAATCACTTTACAAAACATGTATATCAAACACTAAGCTTTCATATTCTACCAATTAACATTACAAAACTCATGGATTCATCAATGGCATAACTCGAAATATTCATCAAAATCAAAAATTCAAATATGGGCTTTGTAGTATACAAAGCAACGATTACAAAAAACGTAGAAATTATCAAAAACTGAACAAAAACACATACCTAATTAGCCAAGATGAGTGCCTAAACTTAAAGCTCTTCAAACTTAGGTTTTCTTTCCTATTTTCGGTGGATGAACACTAAAAATGATGGATGAAATATGTTTGTTTTATTTCATTTCATCATAATGTTTGTTTTATTTTATTTCATCATAATACACTAATTACCCTTTTACCCTTGTAATAAAACATTAATATTCCATCAATTAATGTCCATTAATGTCATTTAATCAAAACCATGGTCAAATAACCACATAAGGACCTCACAATTATAAAGCCAAATCAAATAGGCACTTTTAACATATAACAAACAACTTTTACATTTTACGCGATTAGGTCCTTTTTATTAAATCGGCACACAAACGATTAAATTTTAATACGAAACTTTCACACATGCTAATTCGCACATCATAAGCATGAAAAATAATACTTAAATTTTTTTTACTCAAATTTTTGGTCCCAAAACCACTGTTCTGACTAGGGTCTAAACCGAACTGTTAAAATTCTCCCCTTAGGGATTTTCGTCCTCGAAAATCTTACTGTTAAACAGATTCGGATATTGTCGTCTAATAACATCTTCAGGCTCTCACGTTGCCTCTTCAATACCTTGTCGATGCCACATCACTTTTACTAATGAAATTTTCTTATTTCGTAGCTCTTTAACCTCTCGAGCCAAGATACGGATCAGCTTTTCTTCGTAAGTCATATCAGACTGAATTTCAATCTCAGACAGAGGAATCACATGTGAAGGATCAGATTTGTATCGTCGAAGCATCGATACATGAAACACATTATGCATCTTTTCTAATTCTGGTGGCAACAACAATCTATATGCTACTGGCCCAATACGCTTGGTAATCTCATACGGTCCAATGAATCTCGAACTCAATTTGCCTTTTCTACCGAACCGAAGTACTTTCTTCCATAGAGATACTTTCAAAAAAACTTTGTCACCGATTTCAAATTCAATATCTTTCCTTTTTAAATCGGCATAAGATTTCTAACAATCAGAAGCTGTTTTTAAGCTATCACGGATCACTTTTTCTTTCTGTTCAGTTTCTTTTATCAAATCAACCCCATGAATCTTATTTTCACTAAGCTCAGTCCAATACAAAGGTGTACGACATTTACGACCATATAAAGCTTCTTATGGTGCCATTTTAATGCTCGACTGAAAACTATTATTATAAGTGAATTCAATCAAAGGTAGATATTATTCCCACGTACCTTCAAACTCAAGAATGCAACATCTCAACATATCCTCGAGTATCTAAATAATCCGCTCGGATTGACCATCCGTTTGTGTGTGAAAAGCAGTACTGAAGTGCAATTTAGTACCTAAAGCATCTTGCAACTTCTTCCAGAATCGTGATGTGAATCTCGGATCTCTGTATGATATAATAGATAATGGCACACTGTGCAATCTTACAATATCGAAAATGTATAACTCAACCAACTTATCTAGTGAGTAATTAGATCGCATCGGAATAAAATGAGTTGATTACTTCAATCGATCAACTACAACACAGATTGCATCTTTTTTTCTCGGAGACAGGGGTAAACCCGAAACAAAGTCCATTATCACTCGATCTCATTTCCATTTCGGAACCATAAACGGTTGTAACAAACCAGATGACACTTGATGTTCAGCTTTAACTTGCTGACAGATAAAACATTTAGAAACAAATTTAGAGATATCTCTTTTCATTCTGAACCACCAGTAATGTTGTTTCAGATCATTATACATTTTCGTACTACCCGGATGCATAGATAACCGACTATCATGAGCTTTATTCAAAATCATCTAAATTAACTCCAGATTTCTCGAAACACAAATTCGATCTCAGAATCTCAAACAATCATCTTTATCAACTCTGAATTCTGAATCAGACTCTGCATCAACTGAGCTCTTTTAGGTAAAATCTCATTATCAATCTTCTGAGATTCGATAATCTATTGTAAAAGAAAAGGTCTTTCTTTCAATTCAGCTAAAACTAAACCATCATTAGACTGAACCAAATGGCATTCATTGTACGCAAAGAAAACAATGATTTTCAACTCAAGGCATCAGCAACAATATTCGCTTTTCCCAGATGATAATCAATCACAAGTAAGTAGTCTTTTAGCAACTCTAACCATCATCTTTTTCGTAGATTCAGATCTTCCTGAGTCATCAAATACTTCAAACTCTTATGATCAAAATACACATGACATTTCTCACCAAATAGATAGTTGCGCCAAATCTTCAAAGCAAACACAATTGCAGCCAACTTAAGATCGTGTGTCGAATAGTTCTTTTCGTACGGCTTCAACTGTCTTGAAGCATAAGCAATGACTTTGCCTTCTTGCATCAAAACACATCCCAGTCCGATCAACGAAGCGTCATTGTAGATTACAAATTCTTTAGCCGATTCGGGTTGTATTAATACCGGAGCTTCAGTCAACAAAGTTTTTAACTGATCAAAGCTGTTCTGACACTTTTCGGACCATTCAAACTTTACATCTTTCTGAAGTAGCTTTGTTAACAGAGTTGAAATCATAAAAAAGTCTTCTAGAAACCTTCTATAATAACCAGCAAGTCCAGAAAACTACGAACTTCAGAGACGTTCCTCGGAGGTTTCCAATCCAGAATAGCTGAAATCTTATTCGGATCAACTTGAATACGTGATGCTGATACAATATGACCCAGAAAACTGATCTCTCGCAACCAGAATTCACATTTACTGAACTTTACATATAATTGTTTATCTCACAAAGTCTGTAGCACTATTCTCAGATGCTCTGCATGTTCAGTTTCATCTCGTGAATAAATCAATATGTCATCAATGAATACGCCAACAAATCGATCTAAATACAGTCTAAAAATACTATTCATCAAATCCATAAAGATAACAAGTGCATTACTCAAACCGAAAGGCATAACAAAGAATTTATAGTGGCCATGCCTCGTTCTAAAAGTAGTTTTCAGAATATCTGAATCTTTTACTCACAACTAATAATAGCCCAATCTCAAATCTAATTTTGAAAACACAACAGCTCCTTTCAACTGATCAAACAAATCATCAATACGGGGCAGAGGATACTTATTCTTAATAGTCGCTTTGTTCAAATGACGATAATCGATACACATTCTCATCGTATCGTCTTTCTTTTTCACAAATAGAACTGGAGCACCCCAAAGTGAGAAACTCAGTCTAGCAAATCCTTTATCGGTCAATTCTTGGAACTGAGACTTTAGTTCTTTTAATTCAGTCAGAGCAATTCTATATAGAGCTATCGAAATTAGAATAGTACCAGGTACCAATTCAATACCAAATTCAACTTCTCGTATCGGAGGTAAACGCGGAAGTTCTTCAGGAAATAGATCAGAGAACTCACAGACAATAGGCACAGATTCAACTTTCTTTTCTGACATTCTCGAACCAATCATATATACAAAATAAGCTTTACAAACCTTTCTCACCATACTTAAAGCTTTCATCGAAGATATTACAGCAGACAGTCTGCAACACCCCAAACTCGGCCCAGACGTTATGGCCCGATCTGACGTGTCACATGGACTTACGACTTAGTATGCATTCATTGGTTTAAGTGATTGGGGTGGTCTTTGTAAAAACAGCGATTGAATGAAAAGCCTGTTTATCAATCTTTAGGCTATCCATTTGTTGTGCTTGTTGAGTCTTGGAAATGTTTATTAATTTTGAAAACCCGCACAGCCTAACACTAGCAGTTTCGACATAGTATAAATATAATCAGAAAATAAAACCATAGCGGAAAAAGAAATTTAAATAGCGGCCTTATTACAACTTCAAACCCAAAATTAAATAAGAATATAAAAATAATAAAAATAAATTAACTTAGAAAAACCAACTTTGCAGATGATGTGGCCACTCCGAATCCCTCACAGCTCCCAGCCCACTATGGTTGGGGATTTCCTATAGAGATGAAAATAAAGGGTGAGTTCGGTAAACTCAGTGTGTAATATAACCTAACCATAGCCCAAAACAGATCAAACCTCAGAGTCAGACTTATCTGGGCCTTGGCCCAGTACATATATCAGAATGAAACCCATAGGCCCATAGCAGATACAGAACAAATATATCATGAATGCAGAAATCCCAACCCAGAGCCATCCATAACACCCCCGTACTAGCCTTACACCATGTGGGGAGACTACTCGACCCACCCAACCGCTACACACCATAGAAATTGCAGCGAAGCTGCCAGATATTGTGACAAAGTCACCAGATACAGATATTGTGGCTAGGCCACCAGAACAGATATATATATATGTGGCGAAGCCACCAGATTGCAGCGAGGTTGCCAGATATTGTGACGAAGTCACGAGAACAGATATATGTGGCGAGGCCACCAGATTGCAGCGAGGCTGCCAGAACGCTTCCTCCATCAATATAGACCCATGTCTCATGCAACAGAAATAATATGTCATGGCATATGTATACAAAAACAGAACATCATGCTTTTCAGAAAAAAATAACCCTAGGGGTAAAATCATAATTTTGCATGTATAAGGGTATTTCAATAATTATTACCTATTGCTAAGGTTTCATGCTCATTCTAACATTTACCAAGTAATCAGAAGTACTTACCTCGTCTTTTTACCAAAGTGGGCCCGTTGGCCCATTGGCCCGTTTTCGGCCCATTAAGCCCAAAAATACCGTTGTGCACAAAAATGCACACTCTGCACTCTAATCATCCAAATGCAGCATATTCATTAAAAACTGTCTCACGAGCGCTCGCACGTTCACGAGTTCACAAAATACCAACGTTTTGGTATTTCAGCTTTTACCGATTCAGTCTAAGGGAGGGTATCGTTTACACACCTGGTTGATGACGATTGATGACGATATCTCCCACGCGATAATCCTACAATTGATCACTAACACATTAGACTTACAAATTAACAATAACTAACATAAATCCACATCAACTAACCCAATCATCACACAAGTTACTCATTTACGCACGAGGGGCAAAATAGTTATTTTACCCTCCAGGGGTAAATCGGTAGTCCTACCCTACAGGGGTATTTTAGTAATTCTACAACTTATCCACTTGGGCCTACAGACCCATTGGGACCACATGGCCCATTTCAGCCCATCACGGCCTGAAATAGCCGTCCTAACTGCTAGAGTAATGAGAAATACACACCTGTTAGGAGACTGCAGTTAATCTGCGCTCCAAACACTCTTAGCTGACGCCCAACCCAAACGAACACGTCACAAAGTGAAACGGATCAGCCAAGAAGGGTATGCCTACTCTCCTCATGGTTTGCTCTATTTAAAGCTAGCTCTCCATCTACTCTTATGTTAGCTTCTCGATGTTAAAACCAACACCAACTCTTACCGTCCCAACATAGCAAAATAATCAACCTTTGCGTGCCAAGGGATTCGAACCAAAGTCCTCTCACATGCCAACTCACGCCACCACCACTAGGCCATCAACTCATTTGTGTAATAAATCCAACACATTAAACTTTAAAGCGTACCTACTTGCTTCCAAATTTATTGAAAAGAAAAACCAAAATATATTGCAAGAGCCAAGACTTGAACCTTGGACCCCTTGCTTCCTCTATGACGTCACTTCCTTGTCCCCTAAGTGGCGCCACCTTGCCACTACACCACACTCCTTTTTGTGTCATCTTTTACCCCTTTACTCTTAAAAGCCCAAACGCCAATTCCATCACCTGTTCATAAAATTAAAATTCCGAAGATTACCACGGATTTAACTTAAGTTTGGGCCTTCTAAAGGCCCACTAACCTACTAAAATATATATATTAACCAACCAGAACACACACAAATTTTAAAAATCACAGAAACACAGAAAACCCAAAAATTGGGGCGTTACAACTCTACCCTCCTTAAAGAAATTTCGTCCTCGAAATTTTACCTGAATCAAACAAATGAGGATATTGTTGACGCATCGCCACTTCTGGCTCCCAAGTAGCTTCCTCTCTGCCATGATTACGCCACAGCACCTTTACTAGCGAAACTGATTTCCTCCTCAAAATCTTAACATCTCGATCCAAAAGCTGCACAGGCTCTTCCTCAAAAGTCAAGTTTGTTTGGACCTCGATCTTTGCAACTGGCACAACATGAGTAGGGTCAAAACGATACTGCCTTAACATGGAGACGTGAAAGACATCATGAATCCCATCCAACTCTGAAGGTAGCTCCAACTGATAAGACACTGGACCCACTCGCTTAAGAATCTGATAAGGCCCAATGAACCGCAGACTTAACTTCCTTTTCTCCCAAACCTTAATATTTTCTTCCAAGGTGAAACCTTCAAAAAGACCATATCACCCACAGAGTACTCAATTTCCTTGTGCTTCAAATCTGCATATGACTTCGGTCTATTAGATGCTTCCTTCAACCGGTCTCTAATAAACTAGACCTTATCCTCAATACCTACCACCAACTCAGGTCCAAGAACCTGTCGTTCACCCAACTTGGTCCAACAACTAGGTGTACGACATCTTCGCCCATACAGTTCCTCATAAGGAGCCATTCGAATACTTGCCTGATAACTATTGTTGTATGCAAACTCTGCCAACGGTAAGTAATCCTCCCAACTGCCTCGAAAGTCGATAACACATCCCCTCAACATGTCTTCTAGAATCTGAATAACCCTTTCTGACTGACCATCAGTCTGAGGATGAAAGCCTGTACTAAAGTTCAACCGTGTACCCAACGCCTCATGCAACTTTTACCAAAACCGAGATGTGAATCTAGGATCTCGATAAGAAATAATCGACACTGGCACTCTGTGGAGTCGCACTATTTCCGCCACATATAATTTGGCTAACTTCTGAAGTGAATAATCAGTGCGGACAGGTATGAAATGAGCAGATTTGGTCAACCTATCCACAATTACCCAAATCGAGTCCTTCTTCGACGGTGTCAAAGGTAACCCACTCACAAAATCCATGGTTACCCTCTCCCACTTCCAAAGTGGTACTTTCACTGGCTGCAAAAGTCTGAAAGGTAATTGATGTTCAGCTTTCACTTGCTGACAAGTCAGACATTTTTCCACAACTTCCGTTACCTCTCGCTTCAATCCAGGCCACCAATACAACTCCTTTAAGTCGCGATACATTTTATTCCCTCCAGGATGCATAGCATACAGACCTCCATGAGCTTCTTTCAGAATTGCTTGCCTCAAGTCAGAGTCCTTTGGAATACAAACTCTACCTCGGTAACACAGAACTCCCTCACTGTTCAGTCCGAACTCAAAAGTATCCCCATTCTTAACCTACCAGAATCGAGAAACCAGGGACTCATCCCTCGACTATTTTTCCTTAATCTCATCCACCCAGGTCGGCCTAACTTGCAGTTCTGCTAACAGACTACCATCGTCATATAGACTCAAATGAGCGAACATGGCTCTCAGATCAGATACAGTTCTACGACTTAGGGCATCAGGCACCACATTAGCTTTGCCTAGGTGATACTCAATCGCGCAGTTATAATCCTTAAGCAACTCTATCCATCTCCGCTGCCTAAGGTTCAGCTCCTTCTGAGTCAGCAAGTACTTAAGACTCTTATGATCTGTGTATATAATACATTTTTCTCCATACAGGTAATGTCTCCAAATCTTAAGCGCAAACATTATCGCTGCCAACTCTAGATCATGAGTAGGATAGTTAACTTCATATGGTTTAAGCTGTCGCGATGCATAAGCAACCACTTTACCCTCTTGCATCAGCACACAGCCTAACCCTACATGTGATGCATCAGTGCATACAGTAAAATCTTTTCCAGACTTCGGCTGAATCAGTACAGGTGCCTCGGTCAGAACTTTCTTCAGCTTCTCAAAAGATTCCTGTTGTTTCTCAGTCCAAACGAACGATCCTCCCTTCCTTATAAGCTTTGTCAAAGGCCCTGCCATCACAGAAAATCCTTCCACAAACCTTCTATAGTACCCAGCTAAACCCAGAAAACTTCAAATTTTTGACACTGGCCTCAGTGGCTTCTATTCCAGAATAGCTTCAATCTTTTGAGGGTCCACTTAATCCCTTTAGCAGAGACAACATGCCCCAAGAAAGTTACCTCTCTCAACCAGAACTCACACTTACTAAATTTCGCATAAAGCTCCTTCTCCCTCAGCACTTACAGCACAATACGAAGATGCTCATCATGCTTCTCCTCAGTTTCAGAATAAACCAGAATATCATCGATAAAGACGACCACGAATAGATCTAAGTATGGCTGGAACACTCGATTCATCAGATCCATAAATGTCGCAGGTGCGTTCGTTAACCCAAATGGCATAACCAAGAACTCATAGTCACCATACCGAGTTTTGAATGCCGTCTTGTGAATATCCACCTCCTTAACCCTCAACTGATGATACCAAGATCGAAGGTCAATCTTGGAAAATACTGAAGCTCCCTTAAGTTGGTCGAATAAATCATCGATTCTCGGCAGTGGGTACTTGTTCTTAATCCTCAAGTTGTTCAACTGTCGATAATCGATGCACATCCGCATTGACCCATCTTTCTTCTTTACGAACAACATTGGTGCTCCCCACGGAGACACACTTGGTCTAATGAAGCCTCTATCCAATAACTCTTGAATTTGGGCTTTCAGCTCCACCAACTCCTTTGGTGCCATCCTATAAGGTGCAATGGACACCGGTGCCGTTCTAGGCAACAAGTCTATTCCAAACTTAACCTCTAGGTTTGGGGGCAAACCCAGAAGCTCCTCTGGAAAAACATCTTGAAAATCATTAACGGTTCTAACTTTATCCACTATCAGATCCTCAGTTTTTGATTGGCTTACAAATGTCAAATAAGCCTCACATCCCTTTCAAATCCACTTCTCGGCTCTCAATGCTGACACCACATTAGACAGATAATCCCTACACTCGCCTATCACCAAAACCTCTTCATCCTTTGTGGTCTTTAACATTATTCGCTTAGCAGCACAATCCAGAGTAGCCGTATGCTTAACAAGCCAATCCATTCCCAAAATCAGATCGAATTCTCTGAAAGGTAGCTCCATCAGATCTCCAGAGAAAACTTTTCCTTGAGTTTCTATAGGCACATCTCTATATAATTTATCTACCCTAACCGAGTGACCCAAATGACTTAGTACAGATACCCCACTCACGGTCTCCTCAGAATGCACACCCAGTGACCTAGATATAGCACATGCAACATATGAATGGGTAGATCCAACATCTATCAACGCAGTGTATGGCATACTAAAAATAAAAAACGTACCAGTTATGACGTCAGGTGCATCACCCTCCTCTCGATGACGAGCTGCATACACCCACGTCGGCTGACGAGCCTCAGCAAATCCAGCACCCCTGCCAGGCACTCCTCTTCCTCGACTGTTTCCATTACCACCTCTACCTTGCCCACGTCCTCTCGAAAACTGTGGTCTACCCCTCACTGGTTGAGTGACGCTCTGCTCTAAAACTTGAACCTGATATGGTTCCTAGGGACAATCCTGAACCCTATGCTCCATAGATCCGCATCGGAAACAAGCACCAGAACGTTTCCAACACTTGCTCATATGCATCTTTCCACAATTACTACAACCCTGCGGTCTAACAGCATTCACCGGTACTACTCGAACTGGCTTCATTACCCATGCTCTCTTAACATTCCTGTTCATACCACCTGAAAGTCCTGAATCACTCCTAAAACGGTTCTGATCTTTCTCACGATTCTGTCTTTCTGTATGCTTCACTTCCTCAGCTATCTTAGCTTTTTCCACTAAAGCAGCGAAGTTACGCTCCCTCTGCGGAGCAATCAGCACCCTAAGTTCATCTCTCAGACCATCCTCGAAGCGTACGCTATGCTCATACTCTGTAGCGACAATCCTAGAAGCATATCAGCTCAGTCTTAGAAACTCAGACTCATACTCAGCCATTGACTTACTCCCTTGGACCAGGTTCAGAAATTCTTTCCGGTGAGCGTCCACGTAACTAGCCCCAACATACTTTCCTTTGAAGGCTATCTTAAACAACAGCTCCCAAGTCACACTGTCAGCAGGAGTTCCATCTCTCACTGTGAGCCACCACTGATAAGCCTCATCCCTGAGTAACGATATGGCTCCCTTCAGCTTCTGCTTCACAGAGCAGTCCAGATCATCCATAATCCGCTCTGTGGCTTGTAACCAATACTCAGCCACATTCGGAGCTACACCAGATACGCCCCTAAATATCTCTGCTCTATTGGCCCGGAGCCGCTTAGAAATAGACCGCCAAATTTTGTTTCCCGTACTTGCCCCAGCAACCTTTTCCAAAACTCGGAGCGTTGCCTGGGGCAGAGCATTGTCCCCGACACCTCAATCATGAGACTCTACCTCCGTTGCCGGTGGTACCGGTGCATCTGCCGCTGGCACATATCCTGAAGACCAAGATTCAGCCTGAGCATTACCTCGACCACGTCCACGGGCTCTTCCACGAGCTGCTCGCGTACTCATTTTGTATTATCTGATTAAGAATTTTATGAATCAATTTAATATTTGAGTGTTTATTACAGATGTCTTATGAATAACAGTAATTCAGAGTTTGAGTTTGTTTCCTTTTGCGGTAGCCTAGCTACAGTCTCAGTCTACTTATCAGAGTTTTTATAGTTCCAGTGTTACCCTAACTAAAGTACCATGATAAGGTTTTGTACAAGCATATAACAGATATTTCAGAAACAATCAGAAATGCTTAGAAAACTTACAGACTTGGGCCGGAGATTCGGTGTGCCACCTTCTAAAAAAACCTAATTTTAGAAAATCAATTTTAATCTTTAAAATCATCTATTTGTAAAGAGAAAATATTGGAAACATTCTCGAAAACAACTTATATTCAAGTTCCAAAAAAAACGATTTTTGAAAACCTTTATTCAGTGTTTCTTTACAAACTCCCATTTTTAGACCCGTTCCACAGCCGAGTTGTTGCAACCTGGCTCTGATACCACTAAATGTAACACCCTAAACCTGGCCCAGACGTTATGGTTCGATCTGACGTGTCACATGGACTTACGACTTAGTATGCATTTGTTGGTTTAAGTGATTGGGGTGGTCTTTGTAAAAATAGCGGTTGAATGAAAAGCCGGTTTATCAATCTTTGGGCTATCCATTTGTTGTGCTTGTTGAGTCTTAGAAACATTTATTAATTTTGAAAACCCGCGCAGCCTAACACTAGCAATTTCGACATAGTATAAATATAATCAGAAAATAAAACCATAGCAGAAAAAGAAATTTAAATAGCGTCCTTATTACAACTTAAAACCCAAAATTAAATCAAAATATAAAAATAATAAAAATAAACTAACTTAGGAAAACCAACTTTGGAAATGATGTGCCCACTCCGAATCCCTCACGGCTCCAAGCCCACTATGGTTGGGGATTTCCTGCAGAGATGAAAATAAAGGGTGAGTTCGGTAAACTCAGTGTGTAACATAACCCAACCATAGCCCAAAACGGATCAAACCTCAAAGTCAGACTTATCTGGGCCTTGGCCCAGTACAGATATCAGAATGAAACCCATAGGCCCATAGTAGATACAGAATAAATATATCATGAATGCAGAAATCTCAACCCAGAGCCATCCACAACACCCCCGTACCAGCCTTACACCATGTGGGGAGACTACTCGACCCACCCAACCGCTACACACCATAGAAATTGCAGCGAAGCTGCCAGATATTGTGACGAAGTCACCAGATACAGATATTGTGGTTAGGCCACCAGAACAGATATATATATATGTGGCGAAGCCACCAGATTGCAGCGAGGCTGCCAGATATTGTGACGAAGTCACCAGAACAGATATTTGTGGTGAGGCCACCAGATTGCAGCGAGGCTGCCAGAACGCTTCCTCCATCAATATAAACCCATGTCCCATGCAACAGAAATAATATGTCATGGCATACGTATATAGAAACAGAACATCATGCTTTTCAGAAAAAAACCCTAGGGGTAAAATTGTAATTTTGCATGCATAAGGGTATTTTAGTAATTATTACCTATTGCTAAGGTTTCATGCTCATTCTAACGTTTACCAAGTAATCAGAAGTACTTACCTCGCCTTTTTACCAAAGTAGGCCCGTTTTTGGCCCATTAAGCCCAAAAATACCGTTGTGCACAAAAATGCACACTCTGCACTCTAATCATCCAAATGCACCATATTCATTAACAACTGTCTCACGAGCGCTCGCACACTCGTGAGTTCACAGAATACCAACGTTTTGGTATTTCGGCTTTTACCGATTCAGTCTAAGGGAGGGTATCGTTTACACACCTGGTTGATGACGATTGATGGCGATATCTCCCACGCGATAATCCTACAATCGATCACTAACACATTAGGCTTGCGAATTAACGATAACTAACATAAATCCACGTCAACTAACCCAATCATCACACAAGTTACTCATTTATGCACGAGGGGCAAAATAGTCATTTTACCTTCCAGGCGTAAATCGGTAGTCCTAACCTACAGGGGTATTTTAGCAATTCTACAACTTATCCACTTGGGCCTACAGACCCATTGGGACCACATGGCCCATTTCAGCCCATCGCGGCCCGAAATAGCCGTCCTACTGCTAGAGTAATGAGAAATACACACCTGTTAGGAGACTGCAGTAATCTGCGCTCCAAACACTCTTAGCTGACGCCCAACCCAAACGAACACGTCATAAAGTGAAACGGATCAGCCAAGAAGGGTATGCCTACTCTCCTCATGGTTTGCTCTATTTAAAGCTAGCTCTCCATGTACTCTTATGTTAGCTTCCCGATGTGGGACCCCTCCATCACCAGAGTTTAAAACCAACACCAACTCTTACCGTCCCAACATAGCAAAATAATCATCCTTTGCGTGCCAAGGGATTCGAACCAAAGTCCTCTCACATGCCAACTCACGCCACCACCACTAGGCCATCAACTCATTTGTGTCATAAATCCAACACATTAAACTTTAACGCGTACCTACTTGTTTCCAGATTTATTGAAAAGAAAGACCAAAATATATTGCAAGAGCCAAGACTTGAACCTTGGACCCCTTGCTTCCTATATGGCGTCACTTCCTTGTTCCCTAAGTGGCGCCACCTTGCCACTACACCACACTCCTTTTTGTGTCATCTTTTAACCCTTTACTCTTAAAAGCCCAAACGCCAATTGCATCACCTGTTCATAAAATTAAAATTTCGAAGACTACCACGGATTTAACTTAAGTTTGGGCCTTACAAAGGCCCACTAACCTACTAAAATATATATTAACCAACCAGAATACACACAAATTTTAAAAATCACAAAAACACAGAAAACCCAAAAATTGGGGCGTTACACAATCCATTCAAATCACTAGATTCAATTCTAACTATTTCATCATTCTTGCATCTCAAATCAATAGTTTTTCATTTACAGTTCACAACAGCATCATGCAAAGATAACCAATCCATACGCAGAATTATATAAATTCATCAAAAGCTAACATCATCAGATTAGCCAGAAAACAAGTGTTTCGAAACATTAACGGACAATTCTTGCAGACTTTATCAACCAAAACACATCTACCTAAGAGGTTCGAGAGTCTAATTACAAATTCAGTAGACTCTACAGGAAAATTCTTACTGTTCACTAAGTTCATGCATATATACGAATTTATTGATCCAAGATCTATCAAAGCAATCACGAAAGTATCATAAAGAGTAAATGTACCTGTAATCACATCTGGCGACGAAGCTTCCTCACGAGCTCAGATAGCATAGGCTCTGGTAGGTGCACCAGCCTCTGATCTAGCAGCTATATCTTTTGTCCCTCTCTAACTGCCACTTACATTTCTTGTATTTCTAGGAGGTCTACCATGAGATGTGTTGCCACTTGACCTCGAGTTCTAAACACTATCTTTTTCAGCTAAATCTGGGCAATCTTTTATAAAATGATTTCGTGAACCACAACTGTAACAAGCTCGGTTATTACTTTTTCCCCAGCATTCACCAAAATGTCGTCTTCCACATTGATCACACTCAGGCTTTTCATTATTTACATTATCAACACTAGCAATTAACGTAACTGGAGCTTTGAAGTTCGATTGTGATGTAACATGATCTCTGTTCGAATGTCCCACATTAGACTTTGAATGGCTATTATCATCTCTAAACTTCTTTGATCCAGATTAAAATGACTTGCCCGATAATCTCTTTCATACACCTCTAGCTTCAAAATCAGTTTTTCTTTTCTCTTTCTTGAGATCTTCAGCTTTACATGCTCGTTCAACAAGTACAACAAATTCTTTGATTTCTAGAATCCCGACTAACAAATGAATATCTTTGTTTAAGCCATCCTCAAATCTTTTGCACATTATTGCCTCCGTGATCACATTCACATGCATACTGACTTAATCTTACAAATTCCCATTTGTATTCTATGACAAACATACGACCTTGTTTAAGCTCAAGAAACTCTTTATGTTTCTAATTGATGAATCTCTGACTGATATATTTCTTCTAGAGTTCAGCTTGAAAGAAATACCAAGTAACCCATTCACTAGGAACCATAGATGTCAAAGTCTTCAACCAATGGTACGCAATATCTCTTAGAAGGGAAACAACACATTTTATGCATTCTTCAGGATTTAATGATAGTTCATTAAACACTCTTATCATGTTCTCTAGCCAAAACTCGGCTCTTTCAGCGTCATCGCTCGTTGTAGATCGGAGCTCTTCAGCCCCATATTTTCTAATCTTATCGACTGATGGTCTACTTAACTAAACCGGATTCACTGGTGGCATAGCAGGAGTTTGAGGACAATTAACCAGGGTGGAGGTTGTTGTACAGTAGGATTGGTTCTAATATATTGGGTGAACCAATCATTCATCATCTGATAGAAGGTTTGTCTAGCCTCACCTTCACGGTAACTCGTAGCTGGTCTAGAATCAGATGGCGTCGTCCTTTTCGCAGGAGCAGGCGCATTGCTTTCGACATCGTCTGCTACAGCTCTTTCAGGATCCATTTGCTATATAAAAGCACATTTCAATATCAGGATTCATCACACTATCGCAGTTCATAAATATGGCATGTATAGCTAGACTCACATACGCTATGGTAGTCCTAGAATAGAATAAACCATAGCTTTGATACCAATAAAAAGTAACACTTCTAAACCGTATCCGTCATCAAACAAGGGTTAAAGGCATTAACGGAAAATTCAGAACATATAACATTCATTTCATAAACATAATAGCATCAGAGATCAAACATTAATGTAGAGTTCCTTATACGGTTCATTGAGACCTTAACCATGCATTATAAAGGGGTCGGGACTAAACCAAACACATACAAAATTTTTCCAGAACTTAAACATTTTTCAAACAAGTACATGCCACACGCCTGTGTGAATAGGTCATATGCCTCACACGGCATTAGACACGCTCGTGTGTCTAGACCGTATCCAAACAGGATATACATATTGTCTTATTCACACGGCCACAAGACATACCTGTGTGTCTAGGTCGTGGTCGACACTAAATTGGGTCACACGGCTAGCCACACGCCCGTGTGCCTTGGCCGTGGTCGAGCTTGACTCATAAATGTGAGGTACCCTAGGGGACACATGGCCGTGCAACATAGCTGTCTGTCGTACATGACTGAGACACACGCCCTTGTGTAATATCTTGATTTTGGGCCTAGTCAGAATAGCGGTTTTGTGACCACAAAATCTGAGATAGAAATAATTATTTTATGATTATTTTGAGGTCTATGATATGATTGCATGATTGTGTGAAAATTTCGTGAAGAAATTTTATGCATAAAGTGCTTAAATTGAAATTAGGGACTAAATCGAATAATTTGTAAAACTTGCATTCTAGAAGTTTCTAGTATGAAATTGTTTTGAAATATTAATTAGGAGGTCTTAAATAGCAATTTTACCAATTTCTAAGTCTATGGACAAAAATTGGACATGGATGGAATTTTTGGAAAGTTTAGTAGTAAGGGCATTATGGTCATTTAGGGGTAAAATGAATTAAAATACAAAATTAAAAGCCAATTTTGCTCATCTTCAACCCCATGCCCGAATATAGCAAGGAGAAACCATGGCTAGGGTTTTTCAAGCTTCCAAGCTCGATTGTAAGTCCGTTCTAGCCTCGTGTTTAATGATTTTTACGTTTTTGGAGTCCTAGTAGTTCGATTAAGCTTATGCTAGCAATAATTCAACCTAGGGTTCATATTTGGAAAAATACCCATAGGTGAAATTTGTGTATTTTTGTGTTTTATGATAGAATATGAGGTTTTAAACTATGTTAGACAACTTGTGCTACTCGGTTTTAAGCTAAAACTAGCAAAAGGGCTTAATCGGTAAAAATACCTAATAGTCATAAGTACATGTTAGAGTGAGAATTTGATGTTGCCATAGAAGGAAAAAATGATCAGCATGTCATAAAACATAAGAAAATAGTCTGAATTTTAATTTACGAGCTTTGGGGAAAAAGTGTAAATATGTGAAAGTTTAGGGGCAAAACTATTATTTTGTCAAAATATGATTTTGGGTCAATTTGAATAATGTGAGTCCTAATTAGACTATATTTTAAATGATAGAGCAAGGAAAACTAAAATTCGGGCTGAAATGGGGAAAATACCAAGTTGTGGACGAAATGGTAAAAGTAGCCATTTTCGCATACGAGGTAAGTTCATATGTAAATGTTGGTAACATAGTTATTATTTTAAACGTTTTAATGTTATTTAAATGATATGATAATTATTATGAAATATTATACTGTGATAATTGTTTGTTAATATGTCAAATTATGTGATATACTTGGAAAATGTGAAATACTACCGAGTATCGGTAACAGCATTCCGTAGAAGATGGTTGAGACACATGATTGGGAAAAAGGTCTCGTTGAACCTTAGGAATGGATTATGATACAAGTGACATGTCACTAGGATGGTTGAGCATCCGAACTCGTTGAGTTGAGTCCGAGTTCACTTATGGATGCAAATGTCTGAACTCGTTGAGTTGAGTCCAAGTTCGTGAGATGTAACTAGGTATTCGAACTCGTGGAGTTGAGTCCGAGTTCATTTATGGATGCGAACGCCCGAGCTGGTTGAGTTGAGTCCGAGTTCACTTAGGGGCGGGTTACATGATTTCTTGATTACATATGTAGCACTTATGTGCAAACTTTCCATGTATCCGAATTATATTCCGATGTGTTCAACAGGTAAAATTCTACTCAAGCAGAGGAATACTTGAGATGAAAGGGACGTATTGGTAAGTGTTGTGAAATGAATACTTTGAACAGGTATGTACTTAACCCTCGCGTTGAAAACTCGATATAACAACAATATGGTAAGATGATAAATGAAAATGTGATATGAATGTCTCGGTGATGATTGTGCAAATGATGTTTTATGTTTGCTTATATAGTTATGTTACTTGCTATTTGCATGTGAACTTACTAAGAATTTATGCTTACTCCCTCCTTTTCATTCCTTGTAGTGTTGACAAGCCAGCTCGGAAATCGGAAACGGTCAAAGGCACGCTCACACTATCCGTATACCATCTTGGCATAATGGCTTGTATATTTTGAGTATGGCATGTATAGCATTATAATCATTTTGTGTATATGGTCTTATGATATGGTTATTGAGTGGTATGGAAATGCTTGGTAATGATTAGCCATTGGAATGGCTAATCATGATCATATTTGGTGTTATGTATGCTAAATTGCTAGCTAATCCATGGAAACCATGAAATAGGTAAAATTTACCATAAAATAGATTCAGACAGCAGCAGTGACGTGAGTTTGAAAAATCACTAAAAATAGTAGAGATACAATTAGATGATGAATAAAATATGGAATTGAATAATTATGAGTCTATTTTCATATGGATGGAACAAAACAGATATATGAGTTATATTTTATGAGATGTTTAAATTTTTGTGAAACAGGGCCAGAGCGATTTCTGGATCCCCTGTTCTGACTTTGAAAATTCACCATAAATTGTTAAAAGATAATTATAAGTCATGATTTATATGTAAAGATTCCTTATTGAGTCTAGTTTTATTAGAAACAAACGATATAGTCATTGAAACTCTGTACAAGGAGATATCTGATTCGTAGTACACAGAGGTCAGAGCATTCGAACCCTGAAATAGGGGAGACTTTAACTAATAAACTGTACTAATTTGCTAGACCAAAAATTCTAGAAAAAATTAGTAAATATATATATGAGTATAGTTTTAGGTAAAATTTACGGAATTTGATTTCGAGTTTTGGAACTCAAGATATGAATTTTTAAACGACTGCGATGCAGATTGCTAGCTTGACTGAAAATTTTAAAAATAAATTGTTTGAGCTGTTTAAGTATGAATTAAGTCTGTTAACACCTCGTGTTCGACTCCGGTGACGGTCTCGGGTACGGGGCGTTACACCTTGTCACTACCCGTGTGGACATAAATAGGCCATTTGAATAGCCAACTTGCCACCCCAATTGGGTCAAACCTACAAGCACCAAACCAAGCATATTTATACAACATTATATGACCAATTCACAACCAAAACATAAGCCATTCATGACACATCATTGCCAATCAAATACATCCTCATAAGCCTTACCAATCTATATCAAACATAAGTCAAAAGTTTGTCAAAACATATCTTTCTATACATCATTCAATTCCATGCTAAAACTTGTCAAAACTTACCATCATTTACCATTTCTTTTATCCAACTCAAACATATCAAATACAACATATTGCATCACATATCCTTTTTCTAAAATCATAACATATCCACAGCCATACCAAACCATATGACATGGCTAAATATAAACATTACAAAACCTATCCAAAGTACATCTAGCCTATACATGCCATACTTTACTATATACATTTTCAAAAGGTACCAAAATGAGATTCGATAGTGTGGTGATGATCCTCGACGATCCCCGAGCTCACTGTGACAGTCCTAAGTAGACCCTAGTCGAAAAGTGGTTTCGGGACTATGAAACCAAGTTTTATAAATAATTGAAAGTTATATTCTATGTTCATGATGTGAGTAAATGCATTAATTTTGCCATTTGTATGTGAAATTTTGAAACGGGACTTATGTGAAACATTGGTAAAATAGGTTAGGTAAATGTATAAAGTGATCTAATAGAACATGTATTCAAAAATGGGGGCTTGCATGTCAAATTCCCCAATTTAGAGGAAGTGGCCGGCCATGATGGTATGGGATACAAAACATATGCATTTTGTATTAATATTATAATGACTACATGGTTTTATAATAGGAAATAAGTATTAGAAAAAAAAAAGATGTTAGATAATAATTAGTGGGAGGAGAAACCAAAGTTGTTCAACCTTGTCCTCCATTGCCGTAGCCTAAAGGGAGGGAGAAGTTGCTTTGATTTTTGGCTTAGAAGATGGCTAGAATGAGGTATGTATTGAATGATTCTTGAAAATCTATGCATGTTTGAGATGATTAGTTCAAACTCTACTTATCCCATAGATTGAACTTAGAATTTTGAGGTTTGAGATTCGGTCAATAAGCTTGAAACTCATAGTAGTTTGTTTTGGTAAGCTTGGTATACGGATGATAGATGTGTTTTGGTTTTGGTTTGATAACAATGTTAATGATGGTGATTTTCGGTCATGCATTAACTTAAATTGTAAGTATGATTTATGGTATAATTTGTGTGATGGAATGGTCTTGAGATTTGGCTTGATTAAATGGGTAAAATGCTAAGTATTTTAAAGATGATGTAATGGTTATTTCGGTTTATGTGAAGTAAATATAGATGATGGTTATAAGCTGTTTTATGATTTGATAATGGTGATTAAATCTTGTAGTTAAGTGTTTAGATATATATATTAATAATGAATTTAGTTGTACTTGCTATGTGAGAAATGTGCAATGCTATAGGTATTTGATTATTAGATATGGTTATTTTAAGTTGATTTGTAATGGTATGATTGCATTGATGAATTGGTTTGGAAATGGTGGGAAGAATTGGCTATTATGCTTGATACTAATGCCGAATATGAGAATGTTGTACTTGAAAAATGTAGGTGAACATGACAAGTGTATTCGGCTTAGGGCATAAAGGATATGAAAATTTGGTATTTATTTTTGATTGTGTGTGTATGACCATGGATAATTGGCTGCACAAATATTATGAATACATAATGTATGTTAAATTTATTAAGCTACAAAACATTATACATGATCGGCCAAGGTAAATTATTTGAGTAAAGTATATCTTGATGGTACATTTCGGCTAGTATAAAATGTATGTGGATGTCGTATGACTATGTTTAATTTGGGAAGTAAATTGTTTGATTTAGCTCAAGAGCCTAGAGGATCAAAGTTGGATAAGGGAAAGGAAAAAGTGACCGAATAGCCGTCGTAATCGTTCAGCAACTTCCGAGGTAAGTTTTAAGTAATTAAACGTTGAGTAAATTCAATCATAATAGGACATAATGAGTTGATTTAATAAGATATGATGTGGCCATGATATGTCTTAAACTCAAATGGTAAGTTCATAAGTGTTTGGACTTGGAAATTTAAGAGCAAATTGTAATAATTTGTTTAGGACAGCAGCAGTAACGTGATTTTAGAAAATCACTATAAATTGTTGGTGTGGAATTATAGGCTGAATAAAATATTTATTAAAATATTAATTAGTCTAGTTTCTTATAAAAGAGACCGTGTAAGCAAAGAAATTTCCTATAAAGAGATATTTAAAGTTGTGTGAGATAGTGTCAGAATGACTCCGAAATCCCCTGTTCTGTTTTTAGAAAATCATTATAATTTGTACAAAAATGGTTATAAGATAAAATTTATATGATTAGACTCCTTAATGAGTCTAGTTTCAAATGAAATCAAATAGAACATATTTTGAATTCTGTACAATGAGAAATTTGATTCATAGTGAAGAGTGGTCAGATTAGTCAAATAGTGAAACAGGGGAAACTTTAAGAAAAATCTGGTATTGATTGGCCAAACCTAAAATTCTGAAAATTTTATGGATGGAAGATATATGAGTCTATATTCAGGTAAAATTAACGGCAATTGATTTTGAGTTTTGTAGCTCCAGTTATAAATAATTTAGTGAATATTGCTCAGGAAAATAGCTTGTAGTGAATATGTGAAGTTGTTGTAAACATTGATGAAACTATTTGAGTTGCTTATAAGCTATTGCTGAAATATATATGAGATATGTATATGTGGTAAAGCCGAATGGCTAATGTGAAATATATATGAGATATGTATATGTGGTAAAGCCGAATGGCTAATGTGAAATATATATGAGATATGTATATGTGGTAAAGCCGAATGGCAAGTGTGAAATATGTATGAGATATGTATATGTGGTAAAGCCGAATGGCTAATGTGAAATATATATGAGATATGTATATGTGGTAAAGCCGAATGGCTAGTGTGAAATATGTATGAGATATGCATATGTGGTAAAGCCGAATGGCTAGTGTGAAATATGTATGAGATATGTATATGTGGTAAAGCCGAATGGCTAGTGTGAAATATGTATGAGATATGTATATGTGGTAAAGCCGAATGGCTAGTGTGAAATATGTAGGAGATGTGTGTATATTGTGGCCGAATGACCAAATGTGAAAGGTGTGTATTATTAGATATTTGATGAGGCAAATGAATTACAAATATGACAGTCGATGTGAATGTTGTAACATGTGATTAAATGTACATGAAACTTGGAAATATATTCTGGGTAAGACTCGATGACTACGTGTGGAGATTTTGTCCGGGTAAGACCCGATAACTACGTGTGGAGACTATTCGAGCTAAAGGTTTCACTGAAGATTCGAGTAAAGCATAAGATTATACGACTTCACAGTAGCAATCGGTAATAAATACGTTCAATGCGTTAAGTTGGTCAGGTATGTATTTTTAGATTATATTTAAGCTTGATTTGGACTAAATCACAAGGTCGTTATGTGATGCATATGTGAGTAAAGTAATAAGACTGTTCTATGATTATTGTGCGTATGGTCAATGTGGAAAGTTAGGTGAAAATATGTAATGTACCTATGTTTATAAGAGATCACTATCAAGTGAGAATTTATCTGCCTATTATATATGATAAGATGTGCATATTCGGTAAAGGGATGGTATGCTCGAAGGAAGAGTGAAATAAAAATACGAACAACTATGTTATAATTTGATTGTTATCTGTTAACATTGCTTAAAACTTACTAAGCATTGTAATGCTTACTCCATTTACTTTGTTTCCTCTGTTTTATAGATCTCATTTGGAAGCTACAGGCTCGGGGATCGTCAGCAACTAGTCACACTATCACTATCCACTGCTTGTTACTGTTATGTTTTGAATTATTTTATGGCATGTAAAGAATAGACCAGTGGCCGAAGAATATTTTGGTTATTGTATATAGGCCATGCGAAAATGGAATTTTTTGAATGTGTACTTATAGAAGTTAAATCGTATCCCTGACTGTCTTTAGTATTTACCTAAAGGAACGTTCTTTAAAAAAAAGTAAAAATAAAATAAAATATTCAAAATTTTTACTGTTCGGATATGAGTTTCAAGTCCGGTAATGCCCCTTTACCTATTCCGGCGACGGATACGGGATAGGGGTGTTACACTCACAGTAGCTTCGATATTTATAAAACAATGCAAACATACACAGATTAAGCTTTCAAAAGCTTAGTAAGCTCGTACCAAAAATCATCAACAATTTATAAAATATAAAACATCAACACATGAGAACTTATTAATTCTCACTTCATCTATCAATTCTGTGCCAGCACAATTCATATGTTTATACCAATTCAATGAAATTCATATGCATAGCATCATCTATCACATAGGTATCATACGTACCTGAACCTTCTCGAATTCATTCATTTTCATTCTCACCTCTTGTTCGGATATTTTAAGACTTTCTGAAGATTACCAATGCATTAAACATCCACACACTTAGTGCTTTAAAGATTATCTGAAGCTATAATAATTCTGCACACTTAGTTCCATCTCAATTAATCGAAGCTTTCTCAGTATCGCACACTTAGTGGCTCACATAGCTGAAGCTAGTTTAAAGTGCATACTTAGTGCCAAATACCATTGATTTATCATCGTATTCATCGAAACCAAATATATATATATAATCTATGAATAATCAAAACATCAAAACATACTTGCAATATCAATTTTTACGTACGAACTTACCTCATACTCGGAATTGTCGACTCAAACAATTTACTCTATAATCTTCGACTTCCTTCGGTCTAAATCCAAATTCCTCCTTTCTTGATCTATATGTATTCAAAATTAACCCTTTTATTTACCAAATAATTCAAATCAATCCATAAACATTCATTTAGGGCATTTCCCAATTTAACCCTCACATTTTCACATTTTGACACTTTAGTCCCTAATTCACAAAATCAAAAAATACACAAAGTTTGCTTCTATACTAGCTTAGAAAAATTTTCATAGCTCTCATACAAGTCCACACATTTCATTTATTTCACATTTTATTCCTTCAATTTACAAATTTCACAATTTAGTCCATTTTATACATTTTTACTCAAAATTACTTTACAAAACAGGTATATCAAACGCTAAGCTTTCATATTCTACCAATTAACATTAAAAAACTCATGGATCCATCAATGACATAACTCAAAATATTCATCAAAATTAGAAATTCAAATATGGGCTTTGTAATATATAAAGCAACGATTACAAAAACATAGAAATTATCAAAAACCAAACAAAAACACATACCTAATTAGCCAAGATGAGTGCCGAAACTTAAAGCTCTTCAAACTTAGGTTTTCTTTCCTATTTTCGGTGGATGAACACTAAAAATGATGGATGAAATATGTTTTTTTTATCTTATTTCATCATAATGCACTAATTACCTTTTTACCCTTGTAATAAAACATTAATATTCCATCAACTAATGTCCATTAATGTCATTTAACCAAAACCATGGTCAAATAACCACATAAGGACGTCACAATTATAAATTAAAATTAAATAGGCACTTTTAACATATAAAAAACAACTTTTACATTTTACGCGATTAGGTCCTTTTTATTAAATCGGCACACAAACGATTAAATTTTAATACGAAACTTTCACACATGCTAATTCACACATCATAAGCACAGAAAATAATATTTAAATATTTTTGACTCGGATTTGTGGTCTCCAAACCACTGTTCTGACTAGGGTCTAAACCGGAATGTTACGTAAAGTGTTTTTGAAAGTATCTCTATAGAAGAAAGTACTTTAGTTCGGCAGAAAAGGCAAATTGAGTCTGAGATTTATCAAATCGTTTGAGATTATCGATCTGATTGGACCAGTAGCTTATCGGTTAGCAGTGTCGTCTAAGTTAGAAAAGATACATAATGTATTTCACATAATGATGCTACGAAGATATAGATTAGATCCCTCGCATGTGATTTCTCCATCAAAAATTGATATTCCGTCTGATATGAGTTATGAAGAAGAACCGATCCGTTTTTTGGCTTGCGAGGTTAAAGAATTGAGGAACAAGAAAATTTCATTAGTAAAAGTAATGTGGCATCGACACGGTGTTGAAGAGGCTACGTGGGAGCCCGAAGATGCTATGAGACAACAATATCCAAATCTGTTAAACGGTAAGATTTTTGGGGACGAAAATCCCTAAAGGGGAAGAGTTATAATAGCCCGGTTTAGACCCTAGTTGGAATAGTAGTTTTGGGACCACAAATACGAGTCAAAAAATTATTTTAATATTATTTTATATGCTTATAATATGTGAATTGACATGTGTGAAAGTTTCATGTGAAAATTTTATCAATTGTGTGCTTAATTTGATAAAAGAACCTAATCACAGAAAATGCAAAAGATGTGTTCTATTTGTTTCAGTGCCTATTTGTTATGGCTTTTTAATTATGAGGTCCTTATGTTGATATTAGACCATTTAATTTATGAATGGACATATATTCCAAGGGTTAGTGGATTTTAAATGTTTATAATAAGGTTAAAATGGTAAAATGTATATTTAAGTAATATTAATGAAACAAAACATGAATATAGTGTTTTAATTCATCATCTATGCTAAAATTACAAAGAAAAAGAAGAGAAAATAAAATTTCTAGGGTTCGGCACTCATATTGGCTAATTAAGGTATGGTTTTGACTCGATTTTTGATAATTTCTACGTTTTTGTGATCGTTGCTCTGTATACTATCATGCCCATGTCTGAATTTTGGAAATTTTTGATGATTTTGAGTTGAGACATTCTTGATAATGTGAGTTTTATGAAGTCTGATGATAGTAAATTTAAGATATGTGTTAGATTACTATGTTTTGTATTGGGATTTTTGATGAATTTGAGTATTTTGGATTAAATTGTGAAAATGGAAAATTGAGGGACTAAAATGTAAAATAAATGATAAATATGGGCTGATAGCGACCATAGGAAAATTTGACTAAGGCGTGGTTTTGATGCATTTTGTATAATTGGTGTTTTGTGTAGTAAGGACTAAACTATCAAAATGTGTAATTTTATGGGCTAAAGTGAAAAAATGCCCAAAGATGTGTTTATGTATTAAATTGAATGTGTTGGTGATTAAATGAGTTAATTTTGAATACATATAGATCAAGAAAGGAGAAATTCAGACCTAGATCGAGGCAAAAATAAAGTGCTCGATTGATCAATTAATATCGTCATTTTTAGGTCTGAGGTAAGTTCGTGTATAATACATATTATTTGTATAATGTTTGTATGTGATGAAATAAATAGAAATGAGATTGATAAGTTAGAGTGTGTGAAATGTGAGTCAAATTTGAGGCACTAAGTGTGTGAGAAATGAAATAGCTACGGCTATTAAAAAAATGGCATTGAGTGTGTGAGAATATAACAATGATGGCTGAATAAATGGCACTATGTGGGCGATACTGATATAAGTTTGGTTTAATGAAATGGCACTAAGTGTGTGATATTTTTATAGCTTCGGTTAATTAATTGGCATTAAGTGTGCGACTTCATTGAATTTTCAAGTATGATCGAATGAAGTAGTGCATCGAGCACCAAAGTGATAAATGTGATAGATAAGAACGTGATGATACAGGTATGTACGAAACCTATGTGGTTGATGGTATTGAGTATGAAATAGATGAAAAGTTATGTAAATAAAGGATGAGATGAGTTGCATTAAGTGTTAGCTAATTGATAGAATTATATTTTAATTAATGAGTTCAATGTGTTATATCATGAACTTACTAAGCTTCAAAGCTTACTATGTGAAATGTTCTCTGTTTTATAGTGTTATAAAGCTAGGTCGGATCTGGGGATCGTCAGCGGCATCAATCACACTATCGGACATCTATTTTCATACCATTTTGAGAGTTATACATATGGTATATGTCATGTATAGGCTAGAAGTATTTAGTATGTTTTATGATCTGACTATCTAGCCATGAGATTTGGCTTGTAAATGATGGTATGATTGCCTTTTAAGTTGGCCTGAATAATGTGTTTGATAGGTAAGTCATATTATGCATATAATGTTCATGTGATGGTTTGAATATGGAATGTTGAATTGGTAAGTGTTTTGGTATGAAGTATGTGATAAAATGATGAGTTTATGTATTTGAAACTTATGTAAGTTCTAATGATTTTGGTACATTGATTTAGTATGTTTGGTTGTGAAATTGAGTAGTGAATTGGATCGTATTTGAATGGCATGAAATATATACAAAATGGTTGATTTGTCTGTCTATGAAAGTATGCAAATAATGCTAAAATGTTGTGGTTTTGGAGTGTTTGAGATAGGTGGGAAATGTGGCTTACACCAAGCCTAATTTCACCCAAACGGTTGAGCACATGGGCGTGTGTCTCGACCGTGTTTCTGTTGTAATTTAGTTATTCAAGTCAATCTTGAGCATGGCCTAGACACACGGGTGTGTCTAGTGGCTGTGTGAGGCACACAGTCTTGGTACATGGGCGTGTGTGGCCATTTGGAAGGGTACACGGCTAGACACACCGGCGTGTGGTCGGCCGTGTGACCCAAGTCAGTTTCAATCATGGCCAAGGCACACGGGCGTGTCTTGTGGCCGTGTGGTGAAGTCAGTATGTATGCCCTGTTATGCCACGGCCTTGACACACGAGCGTGTCTAATGCTGTGTGAGGCACACGGCTTGTTCACACGGGTTTGTGACCTTTATAACTTAGAAAAATGTTGAAGTTTTGGAAAAAATTGACTATGCTTAGTTTAGTCCTGACTCCTTTCTAAAGTATATTTAAGGTATTGTTGACCTAAGTAAGGGACTTACTGTTGATGTTTGATTATGATTTGAGAATGATGTATATGAATTGTTCGTAAATATTCTAATTTGTCTGGTAACGCTTTTAACCCTAATGCAGTGACGGATACGGATTAGGGGTGTTACACATGGACATGGGTTGGGACATGGTCTTGTGTCCCTATTTTGACTATTACACGGCCTGAGACATGGCCATCTGTCTGTTTAAATTTTTCTAAGTTTGAATTTTTCTAAGTTTTTCCTCAATGTTTCAATTTTTTTGATTTAGTCCTGAATCATTTCCAGAGCATTTCTAAAGCCTCGAAGGCTCAAATAAGGGACGATATGCATTTATATGATTGAGTTATGTAATGATTATGTTTAATGAAATGTTTGAAAATGTCTTTTTTATATTATGTTTTTTAAGCTAATGCTCCGTGACTGTATTCTAACAACAGATACAAGTTAGGAGTGTTACATTTATTGGCATCAAAGCTATGGTTTAGTCGATTCTCAGACTGAATGTAGTGTGTATGAGGCTAGAAATGCATGCCATTATATAACCTGTGATAGTGTGATAACTCCTAACTCGATTTGAATTATTCTTTCCTATAGATAATGTCATCCAACTGAGCCGATTCTGATGAGGTTGAAAGCAATGCGCAAGCCTCCATTCATGGAGCAACATCGAGTGGTAGTAGGCCCATATATGAGGGTCAAGAGGAGAGACTAAGGAAGCCTTCTTCCAAATAATGAATGAATGGTTTATCAATTTTGTCCGAACGAGCCCAATGGCTCAATGACCTCCACCCCTACTTTTTCCCCCACCGGTCCCCTATTTCCTCAAGGTTTGAAACCAGTACGGTTGAGGAAGCCTCGAGTATAAAATCCGTAAATATGGGGTTGAAGAGTTTAAAGCTACGTTTGAAGATGACCTAGAGAGGGTTGAGTTCTGGTTAGAAAATATGATCAGGGTTTTCAATAAATTATCTTGTACACTGGTAAAATGTGTGAAATGTGTTGTTGTAACGGCCCGATTTTGGGCCCAATCGGAACAGTGGTTTCGTGACCACTAATTCGAGGTTGGAAAAATTATTTTTAATATTATTTTATGTGTTGTGGCATGATTATGTGAGAGTATGAAAATTTTGGTGAATTAATTTTAACGTTTTCATGCTTAATTGTGAAAAAAGACTAAATCGCATAAAGTGCAAAAGTCCTATTTTGATAGCTAAGGGTGTCAAATAGTTCGAGAACCAAAATAGGGGGTCTTTAAAGGGAAAATAGACCTTTAAAATAGAGGTGGCCGGACATAGGGACAAAAAGGGATGAGAAAGTCAAAGTGAGGTGGCCTAATTTGATTAAAATAAAACCTAAGAAAAAGGCTATCATCTTTTTTGTTTTGCTCCTTCTCCACCGATTTTTCTGCCCAACCTATACAAGAGATTTCTGCTTTAATTTGGTCGTGCTGCTATGATGTAACGTTCAGTCATCCCAAGAAAATGTCCATGGAAGCTTGAAAAATTTCAGCAACTTAAAGCCTTTGCAAGTAAGTGATTTTGAGGGCTTTTCTTGAATATTTTTGTACTTTTAGAACCCTTGTAGCATGAGCTTTCAAAGAAGGGAACTATTTTGCAAAATGGTTGAATGTCTAAGGTTTTACCATGATAGTTTTCATGTTGTTTTCTGAAATTTTATGGAATAAAATGAATCATAGTTGTGAAATAAACAACTTTTGTGAAGTAGTTTTCATGGAAACCCTAACTAGGGAAAAACAAAATCTGGGCCTAAACTAGGGAAAAGCAAAACAAGTGGACTAAGTCGTACTAGTCGTCTACATTTTGAGTACCGAGGTAAGTTGTATGTAAATGATACAACTACATTGTTATAATATGTGTCTGAATTGATATAGCATAAATTTCTTGTTTGTGGAAATGATTATGTATGACGAATATTGAGATAGTAGAACTCCCGTTTGAACCTTAGGAAATAAATCGGATATTCATGCCATGACATTCGGGTTATTTGTGTGCCAGTGTAAGACATGTCTTGGACATGCATCAGCCACATTATGAGAGCCAGCTAGTGTAAGACCATGCCTGGGACATGGCATCATCATTGAGACGAGAGCTAGTGTAAGACATGTCTGGGACATGCATCGGCCTCGTGATGTAAGCCAGTGTAAGACATGTCTGGGACATGCATCGGCTACAAGATGTGTCAGTGTAAGACCATGTCTGGGACATGGCATTGGCACATATAGAGGTGTCAATGTAAGACCATGTCTAGGACATGGCATCGGCACAGATATGTGAGAGCTAGTGTAAGACCATGTTTGGGACATGGCGTTAGCCTCGATTTCGATAGTCAGTGTAAGACGATGTCTGAGACTAGCATCGACTTGATGGATGAGCTAGTGTAAGACCATGTCTAGGACATGGCATCGACATTATACCCTATGTTTGAGGCTTAGTGAATATCCGATAGTATTCCAAATGGTTCAACCGTGAGAGTTACAGTTTGAGTTAAACGAGAAAAATATAACCACGTTGTGAGTTGTACAGGTACCCATTTGAAATGTATGAGATGTGAGCTCAATATATGCTATGTGAATTATACTGGATAGTGATGAGTAAGTTGTGCTTATGCCTACTTTTATACTTTGACATGATGATGAATGGTAAAGTTGTTGTTATATTTATTTGCATGCAACTTACTAAGCTTTATGCTTACTCCCTCTCCTTTCCATTTTCTTATAGTGCAGCCTAATTAGCTCGAGGATCATCGGACGTCGGAGGCATCGATCATAGTATCAACTGAAGCACTTGGTATAGTTGGTTTTATTATTTTGAATATGGCATGTATAAGGCTTAAATTTTTGAGTTTTGTGTCATTGTTAATTGGCCAAATGTGTTGGCTTGCTTTAGCATTTGATTCATTTTGTATAAGGCCATGGAAAATGGCTAATATTCAAAGTTTATATATGAATGCAAGATAGTCTTTCATGAATGCGAAACTGTTGGCTTGGTTGAATATAAGAAATGTATATAGGCCTTAGCTATGGTTGTTTTGTTGAGAAATCATATTAAGTAAGACTTTGATATGTTTGTTGGCATTAGATGGTCTTTAAGGGTGGCAAAAGGCTTGGTAGATAGCCTTATATTGTCCACACGGGTAGACACATGGGCGTGTTGTTCGACTGTGTGTCCCTTGCATGTTAATTTTACAAGTCAGTATGCATGGTAGTAAACACATGGGCAGGGACACGGTCGTTTGTCTCAGCCGTGTGGAGGACACAACCTCTGGCCATGGGCGTGTGCCTTGGCCGTGTGCCCCTTATTGGATACTAACGTCAGAAATAGAATGTCAATGTTTTTAGACATGGACTAGGACACAGGCGTGTCATGGCCATGTGAGGGACACAGGTCATAGACACGGACGTGTATTAGGCCATGTGAAAACCCCTGTAGGTTCAAATTTGGAATTTAATTAGCACGGGCTCGGGGCATGGGCTTGTCCCTTTGTGCTTAGGCCGTGTGAACCACACAAGCCATCAGCACGGCCATGTCATAGTGAACCATACGGGCGTGTTGCCCTTCCACACGGGCGTGTGCCCTATTTCAAGGGTCATTTTTATAAAGTCAGTTTAAGGACCCGAATTAGTTTTGAATGGCTTCCAATGGATGTTTGAGGCCTCGTAGGCCCATATTGAGGAGTTTAAACAAGTTCGAAAAAATTTTAAATTTTAACGAGCTCGTATGATCTGACTTAGTACATGTGTATGTGATTTGTGAATGGTAATGCCTCGTACCCGGTATCAGCGTCGAACTTGGGTAAGGGGTGTTACAATTGTTTCTTTATTGAAAGACTCAACCTATCAATGGTGAACACGTTGAACTCAGTTCTGCCGAGAGAGCGAGTAGATTGGGAATTCTTTCAAAGTGAATTTTGAAATAAGCATGTGAATCAGAGGTTCTTTGACAAGAAACACAAAGAGTTTCTTGAACTTAAATAGGGTCGGATGTTAGTATCTAGGTACGAGATGGAATTTGTTCGATTGAACAAGTATGCCCGAGAATGTGTAACGACCGAGATTTTCATGTGTAAATGGTTTGAAGATGGGCTGAATGAAGACATAAAACTGTTAGTTGGGATTCTAGAATTAAAAGAATTTGTTTTCCTAGTTGATCGAGGGCACAAAGCTGAAGAATTGAGTAAAGCTAAAAGAAAAGTTGATTTCTAGGCTTGTGATTCTGGTAAGAGATCAGTAGGAAAATCATATCAATCTTCGTTGAAGAAATCAAAAGAAAATCATAACCGTTCGTCAACTTCCGTGGGTTATTCTGGTAGAGATTGAGGAAAATAGCATGCGAGCCACAGGCTACGTCTGTAGCAAGTGATAAACACCAAATTATATATGTTTTTACCCCAAATACTTAGCATATTTATGGATGTTTACAATTAGATTTGTGGATTTTGGTGCTCTTAATCCGGTTATTTCATGTTTTGTACTCAGAAGAGCACCAAGGGTCAAAAGGAGCCAAAAATAAGCTAAAAAGGGACAAAAAAGACCAAATCGAGATAGACCACACGGCCTAAGCCTTGCCACATGGGCAGCTCACACGCCCGTGCCTTTCGAGGGTGTCGACCCACGACTCACATGGCCTGGCCATTGAGTCCACACGACCGTGGCAATTTAACGGATCAAAACGGTCGTGGCACATGGGCGTGTCCCTTTTTCAAGGAGTTGTATTTTACATGGAAAAAGGATACTTAAGGGGGCAAGAAATCCAATCAAAAGCCTATATAAACACCCTAAGTATGACCTAGAAAGGGGCTCTCTCTCCAGAACTTTTCTGGAACACAGAACCACACGCCAGGAATTACTTGAAGGAAGCCAGACGATCCATCTCAAAAGCCACAGTTACTCCAAGACTGAAGATCTCTCTCAGAATTCCTTCAGGAGTTTTAGAGTTTTGTTTATGTTTTTCTATTTTTATACTTTTGAGATGTACTCTTATTTTATTATGAACTAAACCCCTAAGATACCTAAGGGGGATAAAACCTATGATGGATCTTGTTATTATTATCTGAACTGTATGATAAATACTTGATTTGTTCTTAATTATGTGTTCTTAATGCTTGAGTTAATATTTCGGGTATTAATTCATAATTTGATGTGCTTCTGCAGAGGAGGAATAGACCTTGCCTAAGAGTAGATTTGGCATAATTAAGCAGAGTTGATTGGACGCCTGGAAATAGGGTTATGATTTTTGCCGGATTAGGGTGAAACCTAATATGGGAGTCCATAGATCGAGCTAATGCAACCCTAGAGTGTTAATTAGAGAAAAGTATCAGTTATTCAATCTAGGGTTTAGATGTTATTAGTCTTGAATAGGGATAATAACATAGGTTAGGGAGTCTCACGGATCAAGTCAAGTGAATAAATCGTCTGGTTCAGAGTCAGGTAACAAGTGAAATCTAGGTGGATTCCTCTTTGGGTGTCGTCTTTATCAATTTCTTTTCTTCAAGTATTTTTCCAAACTTTCTCTTTGCTTTTATTAAATTAGTTAATTAGTTTAATAAACAAACCCTTTTATTCTTAGGCTAGATAATAAAAAGATAGTTATTACTAGTACTTTTGGTTCCCTTGGGTACGACATCCCGGTCTTGCCATTACTATACTATTGTTCGATAGGTGTGCTTGCCTTTTCGTCGTGGTAATAGTTAGTCTAGGTTTGATCTTCATTATAAAATTTATTACTTGTTACGAATCACTGCGATCAAGTTTTTGGCGCCGTTGCCGAGGACCTGAAATATTAGGAACACTAAATTGTTATTACTTTAGCCATTTGTTTTTCTTGCAATTTAATTTAATTTTATTACTATTATTATTTATTAATTTACTTTTTCTTTCTCTTAACAGGTTTTTACAGTTTATGACTAGAAGAAACCTGTCCGGACCCTTACTTTTTGATGAAGAAATCGATTGAACAGTTCGTAGAAATCAAAGAGAAATAAGGCGTAGGTTACAATACACAGAAAATGAACAAGAAGACAATACTCAACCTCCAACGGATGAGATGGCTGAAAACCAAGACAATCGGCTGCCTCCTGCAATTGTAGCTAATCAAAATCCTGCACCACGTACTATGTATGACTATGCTAAACCCTCATTAATAGGAACTGAATCAAGTATAGTTAGACCTGCTATTGCTGCGAATAATTTTGAATTAAAACCTAACACTATTCAGATGATACAGTAGTTTGTTCAGTTTGATGGTTTGCAGGATGAAGATCCCAACACTCACTTAGCAAATTTCCTAGAATTTTTGCGATACATTCAAAATCAATGGCGTTTCTGATGATGCCTTCCGTCTTTGGTTATTTCCCTTCTCACCGAGAAACAAAGCTAAATAGTGGTTAAACTCGTTACCACGAGGGTCTATCACTACTTGGGAGCAAATGACCGAGAAATTTTTACTAAAATATTTTTTGCCGGCTAAAACAACTAAATTACGCAATGATATCTCTTCTTTTGTGCAGATGGACTTAGAAACACTTCACGATGCATGGGAGAGATACAAGGATCTATTGAGAAGGTGCCCTCACCATGGGTTACCTCTATGGCTGCAAGTTCAAACGTTCTACAATGGTGTGAATCCCTCGACAAGAAAAATGATTGACACAGCTGCTGGCGGAACCATCAACAATAAAACACCGGAAGATGCCTATGAATTTATAGAGGAGATGTCACTGAATAACTATCAGTGGCAAGTTAGAGGAAAAAGCCGACGAAAACAGCCGGCGTTATAACATCGATTCAGTCACCATGCTCTCTAATCAGGTAGAACTTCTCAATAAAAAGATTGATAGTTTTCTTGGTTCTACGCAGGTACATCTAGTAATGAGGTGTGACTCAACCGGAGGAGGTATGCATACAGAATACCAATCCTTCAATCCTACAACTAAAGAAGAACAAGTCAACTATATGGGTAACAATAACTTTCGATCTCAAAATAACCGATACAGTAATACCTATAATGCAGGTTGGAGGAACCACCCAAATTTTTCCTGGGGAGGTCAAGGGAATCAAAAGCCACAAAATCCTTAGGGTTTTCAACAGCCACCTTATCAATAAGAGAAGAAGCAGAACCTTGAAGAGATGCTTTCAAAATTCATCTCGGTGTCAGAAACCCGTTTCCAAAATATCGAGACAGCATTTAAGAATCAACAAGCATTGATCCAAGGACTCGAAACTCAGATAGGCCAACTATCCAAACTAATCTCTGAGTGACCACAAGGTAGCTTACCAAGTAATACAGAACCTAATCTGAGGGAACACCTCAATCCAATTAGTGCCCAAAATAAGGAAGGATTCATTGCACTTGAGCCAGAATTATAGCAAGACAACGCGATGAACAAAGGTCGAGAAGAGGTAAACGATGATGATCCTAAATAGGTAAGTACGAATTATGAACCAGTGTGCCATATCCTAAAGTGATGATGAAAGATAGAACAGAAGAACAATTCAGTAAGTTTGTCAAAATCTTAAAGAAATTTCATATTAACTTACCCTTTATTGAAGTTCTTTCGCAAATGCCCAACTCAGCAGAATTCTTAAAGGAACTTCTAGCTAATAAAAGGAAATTAGACGTTACATCGAATGTGGAACTCAATGCAGTCTGCTCAGCTATTCTGAAAAATAAGTTACCTAACAAATTGAAATATCTAGGGAGTTTTACAATTCCTTGCTTAATTGGTAGTTTATCTGTGAATAATGCTTTAGCTAATCTAGGGGCAAGTATAAATGTTATGCCGTATAAAATGTTTAAATGACTAGGTATTGGTAAACTCAAACAGACTAGGATGAGCATACAATTGGTTGACAAAACAGTTCGATTTCCTAAGGTATTCTTGAAGATGTTCTCGTTAAAATCGATAAATTTATTTACCTAGTAGACTTTGTCGTCTTAGATATGGATGAGGATAACGAGGTATCTTTAATTTTAGGACGACCCTTTTTAGCAACTGGCAGAACCATTATTAATGTAGGCACAGGGGAGCTAACACTTCGTGCAGGTGACGACGCAGTAACACTCCAAGCACGTGACTCAGTCAAAACCCCTAAGACTCAGGATGATGCTATAAAACCTGTCGATGATAAAACTAATATTCAATCGTCCTTGTAGGAACCTTCTCAAACCAAGACAACATAGATAGTGCGCTACTATCATGAAAAGAACAAAGAAGTCCATGAAGAACAAAGGCTACAGATAGAGGAGCTAGACGAATTGTGAGAAAACAAATCGAGAACACATGATAAACCAAAACTACGCCAAAACAAGCCCGATACCTCTCCTAATCAACTTAAGGTAGGCGTTAAAGTCTTACTAGATGCCGTTGATCCTCACATTGTCACTACCACACCAAATGAGGAAATCCCTCTTACGGTACTCAGTATTTTTCCATTCGGTACAGTGGATGTGAGTCATCCCAAGTTCGGCACTTTTTAAGTTAAACAACACCCGATTAAAACCTTGTTTTAAGATTAATAGCAAGAACGAGGAGTATGAACTCCTCAACCCACCATGATAAATCAACGGAGAGGTAAGTCAAGCTTAGACTATAAATAAGCGCTTCTCGGGAGGCAACCCGAGCACTAACATATTTTGATTTCTTTATTTTTAATTAATTTCTAACACTTCAAATCATTAACTTTATCTTTGAATTGCAAAGTTTTTTAGCACAAACGGCCAGGCACACAGGCGTGCCTGAAGCCGTGGCCAAACAGGGGAAGAGACACGGCCGTGTGAGACAATCGTGTTGAAGCAGGACATGATTTCCCCAAAACACGGGGTGTGATAAATCCCCACGGCCGTGCGACATGGTCGTGGGTGAACTTGATAGGAATAACACGGGCATGGGATAGAAAACCATGGGCGTGCCAGGGACAAGGCTCGATTCTGTTTCTTTGACACGGGTATGCGACACGTCCATGCCATTCAGCCGTGTACAATAATACACGGGCGTGGTACCAGAACACACGGGCGTAGGAGAAGCGAACAACGCTAGGCACGACTGTGCGACATGGCCGTGTGCCACACACACCCAAGACACACGGGCGTGTGATAGTAGCCGGGCATGACCACATTTGAAAAAATTCGAAAAACACGGGCTACCCTCACAGCACATGGGCGTGGCCCTGGGCCTGTGCCCTTCCCCTATATAAACAAACCACTGTTCATCTTCTTCCTCCTTTTAAAACTCTAGCCGAAATCCACCCTCCCCCAACCCCTACTCACTATTCCGGCCACTATTCCCTAGATTCTCATTTCCCTAACCCCCAAACCACCCTCAAAGTCACTCCACTTGCATTAATCCCCATTTTCCCACCACATGGTTTCCTCTCTGCATCACACGCCCATGCTCGCCATCACACGCCCATGCACCGCCTTACAACAGCCCTTGGTTCACTTTCTTAACCTTGTCTTTCCAATTTGTGTTGTTACATTAGTATTTTTCATGCTTTACATAGATATTGTTACTATTATAAATATGTTTTAGACAAGTTAAGAATTTGCTTTAGAATTTTCTATATTTGACTTATTTAAAACACTAAATAACATATACTAGTTTTAGGCCAATTGCTTAACTATTAATGTATCTTGGATTCTATCAATGCTCATGTATTTTCAGGTATATTATGTCATCATCAAGGGGCAAGAAGGCCGCGGCCCCATCCTCAAAGAGACGTAAGGGACCGGGTTCTTCATCAATACGAGCTACAGCTGAAGTTCGGCACTAGTTCCTTGAATTTCCACAAGCTTCACAGGAGGAGCTATTTCAAATCCTACGCGCACGACCCATCACCACAGGTCGTTGCATCGACTGGGCTGCCGTAGAGCAAGTCCAGCTTGCTGATGCCATCCACTCCCTCCTGTCTACAGAACCATAGGAACAGTTCTTCGCTATTACTGAGCCCACTTATTTAGAGCTAACCTTAGAATTATGCTCTACTTTTCATTTACAGGTGGTGATGACGAACAATGACGACCCAAACACCATTCACTTCTGATTAGGCGGTCTAGTTCGTGCAATGAGTGTCCCAGAGTTTGGAGTTGCTCTGGGACTTAAAGCCGATGAGTTTATGGAGGAGGAGGACATGAATGCACTCCCACGCAATATCTACATCTCCCCCTCCTTGTGCTGAAGGCTTTGGCACCACTCTCTTCCACCTACGGCCCTAGCCATTCGAAGGCCTCAGCTCTCCCCCTTTCCCTCCGCTATCTCCATGCCATATTGGCTCACACATTGACCGGGAGGAGAGAGAGCACCGACGTCGTCAACACCCACGACGCCTACTATTTATGGTGCATGGCGAACGCACACGTGACTGATTTAGCATACTTCATTGCTTTCGCCATTCGCCATCAGACCGAGCGGCATCAGAAGGGAGTGATCTCCATCGGCCCCTACGTTACGCGCCTTGCCAGACACTTCGGCCTCCTCGACATTGTGGTCCAGTCATCTGCGCTTACACTGATCGGTCAGATGTCCCCACAGGGCATCACGACTATACTACACATGAGGATGATTGAACGCGGACGTGGGATTGATCCTCCTCAGTACCATCTCTCTCATGCCATTGACGAGGAGGATCTTGAGGACATCCCTGATGATGTTCCCCCACAGCATGAGGAGCCTTCCACCGCGCCACCTAGGGAACGACTAGTTCCTGTGGCTGCTTCATTGGCGCACCTTTCCACCGACTCGATCACTTCGAGCAGTATTGCACTACACAGTTTGAGATGATTCACAAGCGAGAATGGTGACGGGACCAACAAATGGATGACATGCAGGCCATGATGCAGCAACTGTGCCAGCACTTCAACATCGACACTCTAGCACCACCACCTGAGGACCCCATCGACGAGGATCATTGAATCCTCTTATTTTTTTTATTTTTATTTTTATGTTTATTTTTTGTTTTAAGGACATATCTATATTAGTAAATTTTATTTTTTCCCATTTCCTAGTCTTTCTAACAAGTAATTCCACTACGGTCTCTTCCACACCAACTCTTAATAAGCTCTTCATGATTCTACAGACTTCCAAGCAAAGCTGCAAGGAATATTTTACGGAATGAGGAAAAAAATAGGGAACAATACCTAATGAGTGCCATGTTCAACGGCCCAATTTCTTCATCTAGCGAAGAATAGTGGCCTCTGCCATTTTCCCCAAACACTCCATCCTCAGAATCAAGCTCCGCATCCTTCTAACAGGGAGTTTCACCTTTTTCCCTCTTATGATTTTCTTTATGTTGAATAGTCTATCTCTGTACATTGAGGGCAATGTACATCTTAAGTATGGGGGGTGAACATGAAACCTAACTTTTTGCATTATTCTCAAATCCCTGAATTTGGTCTTGTGTTTAAGTGATGTTCTCATAATCCTGATCGAATGAATCCTGATTGATCTATAATTATTATTGATATGTCATGAATTAGACCAAGGGAATTATGCATGATTATTTGATTATAGGACATTAGAGAATCAAGCATGATAAGTTGATAATTTGAGAACTAAAATTTTTAGGTTATTTTCCTGAATTGAGGTATTATCTTGAAATCTTAAGTATACAGGAATGACATCAAAAACCCAAATTTTTGGTGTGATTTTTGAGCCTTTTGAGCATATAACTTTCTTTCTTGCTCACTTCTTTTGTGGTTTGAATGTGTTAACATTGAACTGTTATTCTAGAACTTGCTTCGATTATACATATCAAGATCACACGTATGATTTGATAAACTGAGATGATAAAGGCACTTAAGATTTAACCCATTTACTCCATAAAAGCCTTCCCACATAATTAAACCCTTAGTGAAACCCCGTTGAGCCTACTAACCCTTTTTCATTGATTAACCCTCATCATTAACACATTAACCCATTATTGTTGAAATCCTCTTACTTAATTTGACCCTATTTTATCGAGATTGAATTTAATATTGTTACCTCACTATGTTTACCATTTTTTGTTACTGAATCATGAAGTATAATTTCTTTATTGTATTAACTTGATTTGTTCTTAAAAAAAATGTGTATGTAATTCTCAACAAGCTAAAGTTGTCATGAACTCATGTAAAATAGTTCTAGCTATTTATTTGTGATCCAGTGATTAAGTTTTTGATAATGGGGTAAAATATTGAAATTATCTCGATTCTAACCCCTGTTCTTCAACCTGTATCCATACCTGTAACCTAAACCCCATTACAACCATGCAAAGACCTTTTGATTAGTGTATCATATCATTTATAAGGGGTGGAGATTTGATTTTCATGCAAGCCTATAGTAATAACTTTTCATGTTAGACAATCGAGCACTTAATCTTGACCCTTAAACACTTCGAGTGATTTGAGTGAATCTTTAGTGAGGATGTCATCTCTTGTGTATTTAGGACTAAAGTTAATTACTTAAAGGAAGGAGCTTACCTATAATTTTATTATCGAGATATCCGATTTAGATTGTTTGAGGCTTTTAATGCCCCTATAGTTAAATTCCCACTGTATAAATTTTCATGGAATAGTTTGTAACATTATCAGTAATGATTATGTGATTGAAAAGAATGAATTCTAGCAGTAAGTGAGAATTTTGCTTGAGGACAAGCAAATGCTTAAGTGTGGGGGTATTTGATAAACGCCAAATTATACATGTTTTTACCCCAAATACTTAGCATATTTATGGATGTTTACTATTAGATTTATGGATTTTGGTGCTCTTAATCCGGTTATTTCATGTTTTTTACTCAGGAGAGCACCAAGGGTCAAAAGGAGCCAAAAACGAGCTAAAAAGGGACAAAATGGACCAAATCGAGATAGACCACATGGCCTAAGCCTTGCCACATGGGCAGCTCACACGCCCGTGCCTTTCGAAGGTGTCAACCAATGTTTACACGACTCACACGGCCTGGCCATTGAGCCCACACGGCCGTGGTAATTTAACGGATCGAACACGGCCTGGCAACCACGTCACACGGCTGTGGCACACGGGCATGTCCCTTTTTCAAGGAGTTGTATTTTACACAGAAAAAGGATACTTAGGGGGCAAAAAAGCCAATCAAAAGCCTGTATAAACACCCTAAGTATGACCTAGAAAGAGGGCTCTCTCTCTGGAACTTTTCTGGAATACAGAACCACACGTCGGGAATTACTTGAAGGAAGCCAGATGATCCATCTCAAAAGCCGAAGTTACTCCAAGACTGAAGATCTCTCTCAGAATTCCTTTAGGGGTTTTAGAGTTTTCTTTATGTTTTTCTATTTTTATACTTTTGAGATGTTCTCTTATTTTATTATGAACTAAACCCCTAAGATACCTAAGGGGGATAAAACCTATGATGGATCTTGTTATTATTATCTGAACTGTATGATAAATACTTGATTTGTTCTTAATTATGTGTTCTTAATGCTTGAGTTAATATTTCGGGTATTAATTCATGATTTGATCTGCTTATGCAGAGGAGGAATAGACCCTGCCTAAGAGTAGATTTGGCATAATTAAGCGGAGTTGATCAGGCGCCTAGAAATAGGGTTACAAGATTTTGCCGGATTAGGGTGAAACCTAATATGGGAGTCCATAGATCAATCTAATGCAACCCTAGAGTGTTAATTAGAGAAAAGTCTCAGTTATTCAATTTAGGGTTTAGACGTTATTAGTCTTGAATAGGGATAATAACATAGGTTAGGGAGTCTCACGGATCAAGTCAAGTGAATAAATCGTATGGTTCAGAGTCAGGTAACAAGTGAAATCTAGGTGGATTCCTCCTTGGGTGTCATCTTTATTATTTTCTTTTATTCAATTCTTTTTCCAAACTTTCTCTTTGCTTTGATTAAATTAGTTAATTAGTTTAGATAATTAGTTTAATAAACAAACCCTTTTATTCTTAGGCTAGATAATAAAAATATAGTTATTACTAGTACTTTTGGTTCTCTTGGGTACGACATCCCGGTCTTGCCATTACTATACTATTGTTCGATAGGTGCACTTGGATTTTCATCGTGATAATAGTTAGTCTAGGTTTGATCTTCATTATAAAAATTTATTACTTGTTACGAATCACTACGATCAGGGAGTGTAGGTAGTGTGAAGAGCAACAAGTCTGAATGTCAAAAATGTGGACGTCGACAATTTGGTGAGTGCAAGATGAAAGACGTGGCATGTTTTAAATTTTATTCGTATGAACATTTTATCAGAGATTTCCTGGAGAAGTCCAAAAAAGAAAAGGCTCAGACTGTTTGACTGAGCAACACTACCGCGAGAGGTAGACCGCAAGGAACACTGGAATTACGGGAAATAACTGTAGTGGGACAAAAGACTCTACTGTGAGATCTGAGCCACGAGCGCCACCTAAAGCTTACGCAATCTGTGCTAGAGAGGAAGCGTTAGCTCCAGATGTTATCATTGATACATTTTCTATCATTGATACTGATGTTACTTTTATGATTGACCCAGGGTCAACATATTCGTATGTATGCACGACTTTAGTGTCAGATAAAAAATTGCCTGTTGAGTCAACTAAATTTGTTGTTAAAGTAACGAACCCCCTAGGTCAATATGTGTTAATTGATAAAATTTGTAAAAACTGTCCTTTGATGATTCGGGGTTGCAACTTTCCGACTGATTTGATGTTATTACCCTTTGATAAGTTCGATGTAATTTTGGGTATGGACTGGTTAATTCTGCATGATGCCATTGTGAATTGTAGATGAAAGCTTATTGTGTTAAAATGTCAAAACAATGAAAAGCTTCAGATTGAATCAGATGGACCGAGTAGTATGTCTAATGTTATTTCGGCAATGTTAGAACAAAAATATGTTAGAAAAGGCTGTGACACGTATCTTGCTTACATATTTGATTCTAGAGTTTCTGAGTTGAAGCTTGAGTCAGTTCCAGTGGCATGTGAATATTCAAATGTGTTTCTAGAGGAGTTACCTGGGTTACCGCCAATTAGAGAGGTTGAGTTTGCTATTGAGTTAGTGTCGGGAACATCTCCGATATCGATAGCTCCTTACATAATGGCACTTATAGAGTTGAAAGAGTTTAAAGTGCAGTTGCAAGAGTTGGTAGATAGGGGTTTTGCTCGACCTAGTTTTTCTCCTTGGGGTGCTCCAGTATTATTTATTAAGAAAAAGGATGGGTCCATGCAATTATGTAATGACTATTGACAACTCAACAAAGTTACGATCAAGAATAAGAATACATTGCCACGTATTGATTTGTTTGATCAGTTGAAAGGTGAAATGGTATTCTCGAAGATTGATCTTCATTCTAGTTATTATTAGTTACGAATTAAAGACTCAGATTGCCAAAAACTGTGTTTAGGACCAGGTACGGACATTATGAATTGCTTGTGATGTCATTTGGTTTAATTGATGCACCTATAGTATTTATGGATTTGATAAACATAATTTTCAAACTATATTTAGATAGATTTGTGGTCGTATTCATTGATGATATTTTAATCTATTTACAAGATGAGACTGAACATGCTGAGCATTTGAGGATTGTTTTGCAAACTTGTGTAACACCCCTTACTCGTATCCATCGCCGAGACAGGGTCCGAGGTGTTACCGGACTCAAACATAAACATTCATACAAAATCGGGCCATAAAATTTTGCCCAATTTAAAACCATTCAAACACAAGCATATTGTCCTTATATTGGCCCACGAAGCCTAAAACGTATATTGGGTGTGGTTCGGAACTAAACCGAGAACTTTCAAAACTTTTGTGACACTAAGAAAAATTTCTTGTTTTGGAGGGTTACACACGCCCGTGTAGGTAAGCTGTGTGGTCACACACGCCCACGTGGCTTGGGACACGCCCGTGTCCTCAGCCTATTCAACTCTCTATTTACGACATCATCAACAAAATAAGGTCACACGGCCAAGTCACACGCCCGCGTGGTTAGGCCGTGTGGCGAATTAAATTCCAAAAATTCAGGTGCAGACTTCACATGGCCAGGGCATACGCCGATTTCCCAACGCTATATCCTTCACATGGCTGAGACACAAGGTCGTGTCTCTACCCATGTGTTTACTATTGGGCATTATGTTTTACCTAATTAGGGTGCAGGGGACACACGGCCAGATCACATGCCCATGGGGCAGACCGTGTGTCACACACGGCCTAGACACATGCTCGTGTGTCTACCCGTGTGGACAACTTGGAGTCTATTTTCCAAGCCAATTACCACCCTTATCTGCACAATAAGATACATGGTTTCAAAGGCACTTAACATGGCATAATTGAGCACTTAGACATCATCAACAAGTCTTGATCATGGCAATATTATATCAACTTATACATACACATGACCCAAACTTTGTCAAGTCCAAACTTACCAATTCACATGCATTAAGAATTATAGGTTTGCTTCTATTTTACTCATTTAGACCTTAGTTATCATCATACCAACACATACACACAATCACTAACCACACCTCAAAGACATAGGCACATAAAAAATCATATAATCAACATAAGCCATCATTCATGGCTAAATACAAATTGGACCATAAATCACTCTAGGCCAACACATTTGGCCACATTAGCAATGACATAATTATGCAAAAAAAAATTCCCTATACACGCCATAAACTTAAGAGGTTGGTATTCATTTGTACCCACATGATAGCTTGATAGTTTGATGGCATCCCCGGCGGCCTCCAACCCGAGCTTGCTAAATTAACCAATAAGAGATGGGAAAGGAAGGGGAGTTGTAACACCCCGTACCCGAGACCATTGCCGGAGTCGAACACGAGGTGCTAACGGACTTAATTACTTACTTAAACAGCTCATGCAATTTTTTTTTAAATTCCAAACGAGCTGGCTAAACTGCATCACGGTCACTCTAAAAATCATATCTCGAGTTAAAAAACTCGAAATCCAATTCCGTAAATTTTTCTTGAAACTAGACTCATACATATATTTACTAATTTGTTTGTAAAATTTTTGGTCAGGCCAATTAGCACAATTTATTAGTCAAAGTCTCCCCTTTTTCAGGATTCGACTACTCTGACTTCATTCATTACGGCTTAGATATCTCCCTGTACAGAGCTTCAATACTTATGCCGCTTGTTTCTAATGAAGCTAGACTCAAAAAGGAATCTTTACATATAAAGCATGACTTCTAATTATCTCTGGTTAATTTATGGTAAATTTCCAAAGTCAGAATAGGGGATCCAGAAATTGCCTTGGCCCTGTTTCACAAAAACTTAAACATCTCATAAAATGCGGCTCATATGGTCGTTTCGTTTCTTTCATATGAAAATAGACTCATCAAGATTCAATTATATAATTTATTCATTGTTTAATTCCTTTTCCACTATTTTTAGTGATTTTTCAAATTCACATCACTGCTGCTATCAGTATCTATTTTAAGGTAAATTTTACCTATTTCATAGTTTTCCATGAATCAATTAGTAATTTGACATACATTATTTCCAAGTATAATCACGATTAGCCATGACATACGTAGCACCAATAGGACCATGATTGGCCATTCCAATGGCTAATCATTACCAAACATTTCCACACCACTTAATAACCTTATATATATAAAATGATCATAATGTTATACTCAAAATATACAAGCCATTTTCGCATGGCTATACGAATATACATTACCAAAAGATACTTAATTAACAACAAGGATCAGCCCTATACATGCCATTATGAAGATCAACTGAAGAGTACCAAAAAGTGGCTTAGATAGTGTGAATGACTTCGACTTTGACACCTCTGAGTCCGATAGCTGACGAACAAAATCTATAATACAGAGAGTTTAAGCAACAGAGTAAGCATTTCGATGCTTAGTAAGCTTATAAGTAATGAAATCATTTGAAACTAAAACACAAAAGAAATAGCATTCATAAGGATAAATAAATGTCTATGCACACGATCACATATTCATTTTAATTTACACTTCTATCAATATGTTTACCCATTCGAAGCCCAACTTAACTAAGTTTCATTTGAATCAATTTCATGTAACTCGAGTGAGCTATAGACTTCTTATAACCTTAGGAAATGGCCGGGAGAGCATTATTCGATCACATAATCACAACTTATACTGTACACAATATTTCCAATGTATATAGGATCCATACCTTGTCATATTAGGGACTATGAGCACATTAATCGGAATTATTACGACAGAATCGCACCTTTCCAAACATGACTACTTTCGGAACATGGTTCAAATGTAACAACCAGCACGAATGCCTTCGAGACTTAGCCCGGTTATAATAACCCGCACGAATGCCTTCGGGACTTAACCCGATTATAATAACCCGCACGAATGCCTTCGGGACTTAACCCGGCTATAATAGCTAGCACAATTGCCTTCGGATCTTAGTCCGGATATAGTGACTAGCACAAATGCCTTCGGATCTTAGTCCGGATATCATCCGAATAATCATGCACATATATCAATATATCATAACACTTCTGTATTTCCTTTTCACTACTAGAACTCAAGCACACGACACTTATCAACCATTCCCATTTTCGGCTCAATAGCCACCTACAAAGAGCATGATTTGCTTTATAACATGATCTCTATAGACATTCGGCTACCAGTCATAAGTATAAACTAATTACCTCGATACATAATTCAAGTAGAATCATTATATCACCGTTTATTTGTTATACTTATATGTCGTGATTTAATCAAATCATAAACTAAGTTCCATTACTCAAAGACTTACCTCGGATGTTGTCGAACGATTTCAACGGCTATTTGATCACTTTTTCCTTTCCCCTATCCAACTTTGATCCTCTAAGCTCTTGAGCTAAATCAAACAATTTACTTCCCAAATCAAACATAGTCATTCGGCATCCATATACATTTTAGAACCAATTCACTTGAATTAATTGCCCACTTAAGTCTCTCATCATTTCATTTTCAAATTTGGATATTTGGTAAGTCACATTAAACAATTATACATATAGCTTTAATACGTTTTATACTAGCCAAAATGTACCATCAAGATATACTTTACTCAAATAATTTACCTTGGCCGAACATGTTCAATGTTTTGTAGCTTAATAATTATAATATACATCATGTATTTATAATATTCATGCGGCCAATTATCCATGGCCATACACACACACAATCAAAAATAAATACCAAAATTTTCATATCCTTTATGCCCTAAGCCGAATACACTTGTCATGTTCACCTACGTTTTTCAACAAATTCCTTCTTAATCAAACGCATATTTGGCTAGAAACATGGAAATTTTTAGAATTTTTTAATTTAACACCTAATCGATTATAACACATTTAAGCATTCTTTTCATTTTATTAACTCAAACCACATACATTACTCAAGTACAAATCTTCATATTCGGCATTAGCATCAAACATAATAGCCAATTCTTCCCACTTTGAATCTATGCATCTATTTAATCATAGTTTGTTCAAGCACTCATACAACAAGATTCATCCAATTTAACAAGAAACAAAAACCTTATTTCTCCATAGCTGCTATGGCTGAAAGTTCTAGACATCTCAATACCGAAATTTCTAACATGGGTTACCTAAAGAACTTGGTGATGAGTTCAAATTTATCTAACATTTCAAGCAACTTAACACATCCATATAGCTAACATGCTAATAGTATCAAGGCATCAACTAAAATTTTGAAGCCTCTTAGCCGAATCCTAACTCTCCAACAACCCCAAATCCATCCATGAGATAGATAGAATTTAGACTAATCATCCAAAGGATGTATAAACTTCCAAAAGCAACATTGAACATACCTTAATCTAGAGAACCACCTTGGCCGAATTTTTCTTCTTCCTCTTCCTCTAGTTACGGCAATGGAGGAGTAACATAAGCTAACTTTTTTTTTCTCCCCTAACCACTATTATTTTATTATCCATATTTTATTTTTAACATAAAATATTAACATAAAATAATTATAATATGTTTTAGTCCATAACATGGCCGGCCACCATCTAGAATTTGTCTAATTTGACATGCAAGTACAAGCATTTTCTAACATGCATTAATAGGTCACTTTAACATTTGCCTAGCACATTTCTAAATTTTCTCACACAAGTCCTATTTAATAAATTTTGCACAATATATATACATAATTTAAGCATGAATTTTTCACACATGCATATTCGTATATAATGAGCATCAAACATGACTGTAAATTATTTTTTTATGACTTGGTTTCGTGGTCCCGAAACCACTTTCCGACTAGGGTCAATTTAGGGCTGTCACAACTCTTCCCCACTTAAGAAATTTTCGTTCCCAAAAATCTTACTGGTAAATAGGTTTGGGTATCGTTCTTTCATAGAGTTCTCGGTTTCCCAAGTAGCTTCTTCGATCCCGTGTTTGAGCCATAACACCTTTACTAACGGAACCCTTTTGTTTCGCAACTCTTTCACTTCACGAGCTAGGATACGAATTGGTTCTTCTTCATAACTCATATCGGATTGAATTTCAACCTCTGAGGGATTAATTATGTGCGAAGGATTAGATCTGTAACGTCAAAGCATCGAAACATGAAAAACGTTGTGAATCTTTTCGAGATCAGGGGGTAAAATCAATCTATATGCCACTGGACCAACTCGTTTGAATATTTTATACGGCCCTATGAACCTCGGACTCAGTTTGCCCTTACGGCCAAATCTGAGTATCTTTTTCCAAGGTGAAACTTTAAGAAACACTTTGTCTCCCACCTGATACTCAATATCTTTTTGTTTTAAATCCGCGTACGACTTCTGACGATCTGATGCTGCCTTCAGACTTTCACGAATTATCTTTACTTTCTGCTCAGCATCTTTAATCAAATCAACTCCAAAAATTTTACTTTCACCGAGCTCGGTCCAAAACAATGGTGTACGGCATTTACGACCGTACAAAGCCTCGTAAGGTGCCATCTTAATGCTTGACTGAAAACTATTGTTGTAAGCGAATTCAATCAAAGGTAAATACCGATCCCATGAACCACTAAACTCAAGGATGCAACATCTCAACATATCCTCGAGTATCTGAATTATCCACTCGGATTGACCATCCGTCTGGGGATGAAAAGCGGTGCTAAAATGCAACTTGGTACCCAAAGCTTCTTACAATTTCTTTCAAAATTGCGAGGTGAACCTCGGATCTCTATCTGACACAATAGAAATAGGTACCCCGTGTAATCTTACAATCTGAAAAACATACAATTCAGCTAGTTTATCCAGTGAATAATCCGTACGTATGGGAATAAAATGAGTCGACTTAGTCAGTCTATCAACAACAACCCAAATCGCATCTTTCTTACTTGCCGACAATGGCAACCCAGATACAAAATCCATCGTGACTCGATCCCATTTCCATTCAGGTATCATGATCGGCTGAAGTAAACCTGTAGGCACTTGATGTTCCGCTTTCACTTGTTGACATATTAAACACTTCGAAACAAAATCGGATATGTCTCGTTTCATACCATGCCACCAAAACTGACGTCTCAAATCGTTGTACATTTTCGTACTCCCCGGGTGAATTGACATTCGGCTACAATGAGCTTCGTTCAGAATCATCGAGATAAGTTCTGAATTTCTTGGAACACACAAACGACTTCTGAACCTCAAACAATCGTCATCGTCAATTTGAAACTTTGATTCCATATTCGAAACACATTCAGCTCGTTTTGCAACCAATTCATCATCGACTTTCTGAGCTTCACGAATTTGATGAATCAACAATGGTTTGGCCTTTAATTCTACTACTAACACATTATCGGAGAGAACGGACAAGTGTACATTCATCGTTCGTAAAGCAAACAGTGATTTACGACTTAAAGCATCCACAACCACATTAGCCTTTCCCGGGTGATAGTCAATGACAAGCTCATAATCTTTTAAAAACTCAAGCCAACGTCTTTGTCGCAGATTCAAATCTCTTTGAGTCATCAAATATATGAGACTTTTGTGATCTGAAAATACATGGCACTTCTCACCAAATAAGTAATGTCGCCATATTTTCAAAGCGAATACGATGGCAGCTAATTTGAGATCATGGGTAGGATAATTTTTCTCATGTGGCTTCAATTGCCTCGACGCATAAGCTACAACTCGACCTTCTTGCATCAATACACAACCCAACCCAAGTAAGGATGCATCACTGTACATGACAAACTCTTTGCCTGATTCGGGCTGCACTAGTACTGGAGCTTCAGTCAAATAAGTTTTTAGTTGATCGAAACTTTTCTGACATTTTTCTGTCCATTCAAACTTAACATCTTTCTGAAGCAGTTTCGTCATTGGTGTGGCTATCATCGAGAAACCCTTTACAAACCGTCTGTAGTAACCGGCAAGTCCCAAAAAGCTCCGAACCTCAGTAATATTTCTTGGAGGCTTCTAGTTAAGTATGGCTAAAATTTTGCTCGGATCAACTCGAATACCCGATGCAGATACCACATGACCCAAAAAGCTAACCTCTCTTAACCAGAACTCACACTTACTGAACTTAGCATATAACTGCTTATCCCGTAAAATCTGTAACACTAATCTCAGGTGTTCAGCATGATCGGTTTCATTTCTAAAATAGACCAAAATATCATCAATAAACACAACTACAAACCGATCCAAAAACGGTCTGAAGATCCGATTCATCAAATCCATAAATACCACAGGGGCATTAGTGAGCCCAAACGGCATCACTAAGAACTCGTAGTGGCCGTATCTCATTCTGAAAGCAGTTTTGGGTATATCCAAATCTCAAATTCGCAACTAATAATAACCCGATCTCAAATCTATCTTTGAAAATACAGAGGCTCCCTTCAGTTGATCGAACAAATCATCAATACGCGGTAACGGATATTTATTCCTTATTGTCATTTTATTTAGCCGACGATAGTCAATGCACAGTCTCATGGTTCCGTCCTTCTTTTTCACAAATAATACTGGTGCACCCCAAGGTGAAAAACTCGGTCGAGCAAAACCTCTATCCGTCAACTCTTGCAACTGAGTTTTCAATTCTTTCAATTCCGTTGGTGCCATACGATACGGAGCTATCGAAATCGGTGTAGTCCCAGGTACAAGTTCAATGCCAAACTCTACCTCCCGAACAGGTGGTAACCCCGGTAATTCTTCGGGAAAAACATCTGAATATTCACAAACCACTGGTACCGATTCAAGTTTCTTTTCTGATTCCTTATTATGAAGTACGTATGCAAGATAAGCTTCATACCCCTTTCTCACATATTTTTCAGGCAACATCGAGGATATTATTGCTGGTAATCCATCCCAATTAGTAGACTCAACTCGGATTATCTCATTATTTGTACATCTCAAATCGATGGCCTTACTTTTGCAATTTACAATTGCATCATGTACGGTCCACCAATCCATCTCCAGGATAACATCAAATTCCTCAAACGGTAAAAGCATCAAATCGGCCGGAAAATAGGAACCTCGAATTATTAGGGGACGTTTCTTACACACCTTATCAACAAGCACATAATGACCCAAGGGATTCGACACTCTAATAACGAGCTCAGTAGACTCAACAGGTAAAGTCTTACTGGATGCTAAAGTCTCACATATATAAGAATGAGTAGAACCAGGGTCAATCAAAGCAATCACATCAGTATCAAAGAGAGTGAATGTACCGGCAATAACATCAGGTTAAGAAGCATCCTCGCGTACACGTATAGCATAAGCTCTAGCAGGAGCACGAGCCTCAGATCTGGTGGTAACATCTCTAGATCCTTTCTGACCGCCACTAGCATTCCCCGCATTTTTAGATGGTCTACCTCGAGTAATAGTAGCACTCGGTTTCCCACTCTGATTTACATTCTGTTCAGACAGTCTCGGGCAATCCTTGATAAAGTGGTCAGCTGATCCGCACTTATAACAGGAGCGGTCATGGAATCTACAACTCCCCGAATGCCATTTACCGCAATACTGGCACTCCGTCCTGTCCCGACGATCATTTCCAACACTGGCAACCGAAGTGACTCGCGGACTCACAGGGGGTCGATCACGATCTCGTCTGCAAAAGCCCAAAGTGTCTTTAGATCGGCCTGGATCACTTTTAAATTTCTTCGATGATTTTTGAAAGGGCTTTCCCGAAGACCTCTTACGAAATTCTCTTGCTTCCACGTCAGCTTTTCTTTTCTCCTTATTGAGCTCTTCGGCTTTGGAAGCTCGTTCGACAAGTACTACAAATTCTCTAATTTCAAGAATGCCAACATACAGTTTTATATCTTCGTTCAACCCGTCCTCGAAGCGTTTACACATGATAGCCTCGGACGAAACACATTCCCGAGCGTATCTACTAAGTCTGACAAACTTTCGCTCATAATCAGTAACTGACATAGAACCCTGCTTAAGCTCAAGAAATTCTTTCCGTTTCTGATCGATGAATCTTTGACTGAAATATTTCTTGCGGAACTCGGTTTGAAAGAATTCCCAAGTAACCCGTTCTCTCGGCACGACGGAAACCAAAGTATTCCACCAATAGTAGGCAGAATCACGTAACAGAGATATAGCACATTTTAAACATTCATCAGGTGTGCACAATAATTCATCGAACACACGAACGGTATTATCAAGCCAAAACTCAGCCTGCTCAGCATCATCACTGTCAGTAGCCTTGAACTTAGTAGCCCCATGCTTCCGAATCCTATCAACCGGGGGCTTGTTCAACCTCAACGGGTCAACTCCAGGATATATTACAGGTGCAGGGTTTGTATTAGCCGGGGGTGGGGGTTGTGGAACAGCCGTATTAGTTCGAATATACTGATTGAACCAATCATTCATCACGCTATAAAAAGCCTGTCTAGCTTCATCATTCTGATTACTAGCAATAGGTTGAGAGTCCACCGGCGCTGTCCCTTGCGCGGGAGCAGGCGCTACACTCTCAACATCATCAGCTACCGCTCGGTTGGGATCGAGATCCATTACTATAAGTAAACACATTTAACTGTCAGAAATCACCACACTATCAAATAAACACATAATGGCATGTATAGCTAGACCCAAATGTATTACGGTAGTCCTAGAATCGACTAAACCGTAGCACTGATACCAATTAAATGTAACACCCCGTATCCGAGACCGTTTCCGGAGTCGAACACGAGGTGCTAACGGAATTAATTACTTACTTAAACAGCTCATGCAAATTTTTTTTTAAATTCCAGAAGAGCTGGCTAAACTGCATCATGGTGACTCTAAAAATCATATCTCGAGTTACAAAACTCGAAATCCAATTCCGTAATTTTTTGCTGAAAATAGACTCATACATATATTTACTAATTTTTTTGTAAAATTTTTGGTCGGGCCAATTAGTACAGTTTATTAGTTAAAATCTCCCCTGTTTCAGGGTTCGACTACTTTGACCTTCATGCATTACGGCTTAGATATATCCCTGTACAGAGCTTCAATACTTATGCCGTTTGTTTCTAATGAAACTAGACTCAAAAAGGAATCTGTACATATAAAGCATGACTTCTAATTATCTCTGGTTAATTTATGGTAAATTTCCAAATTCAGAACAGGGGATCCAGAAATCGCCCTGGCCCTGTTTCACAAAAACTTAAACATCTCATAAAATACGGCTCATATGGTCGTTTCGTTTCTTTCATATGAAAATAGACTCATCAAGATTCAATTACATAATTTATTCATTGTTTAATTTCATTTCTACTATTTTTAGTTATTTTTCAAATTCACATCACTGCTGCTGTCAGCATCTATTTTAAGGTAAATTTTACCTATTTCATAGTTTTCCATGAATCAAGTAGTAATTTGACATACATTATTTCCAAATATAATCACGATTAGCCATGACGTACGTAGCACCAATAGGACCATGATTGGCCATTCCAACGGCTAATCATTACCTAACATTTCCACACCACTTAATAACCATATATATAAAATGATCATAATGTTATACTCAAAATATACAAGCCATTTTCGCATGGCTATACGAATATACATTACCAAAAGATACTTAATTAACAACAAGGATCAGCCCTATACATGCCATTATCAAGATCAACTGAAGAGTACCAAAAAGTGGCTTAGATAGTGTGAATGACTTCGACTTTGACACCTCCGAGTCCGATAGCTGACGAACAAAATCTATAATACAGAGAGTTTAAGCAACAGAGTAAGCATTTCGATGCTTCGTAAGCTTATAAGTAATGAAATCATTTGAAACTAAAACACAAAAGAAATAGCATTCATAAGGATAAATAAATGTCTATGCACACGATCACATATTCATTTTAATTTACACTTCTGTCAATATGTTTACCCATTCGAAGCCCAACTTAACTAAGTTTCATTTGAATCAATTTCATGTAACTCGAGTGAGCTATAGACTTCTTATAACCTTAGGAAATGGCCGGGAGAGCATTATTCGATCACATAATCACAACTTATACTGTACACAATATTTCCAATGTATATAGGATCCATACCTGGTCATATTAGGGACTATGAGCACATTAATCGGAATTATTACGACAGAATCGCACCTTTCCAAATATGACTACTTTCGGAACTTGGTTCGGATGTAAAAACCAGCACGAATGCCTTCGGGACTTAGCCCGGTTATAATAACCCGCACGAATGCCTTCGGGACTTAACCCGGTTATAATAACCCGCACGAATGCCTTCGGGACTTAACCCGGTTATAATAACTAGCACAATTGCCGTCGGATCTTAGTCCGGATATAGTGACTAGCACAAATGCCTTCGGATCTTAGTCCGGATATCATCCGAATAATCATGCACATATATCAATATATTATAACACATCTGTATTTCCTTTTCACTACTAGAACTCAATCACACGACACTTATCAACCATTCCCATTTTCGGCTCAATAGCCACCTACAAAGAGCATGATTTGCTTTATAACATGATCTCTATACACATTCGGCTACCAGTCACAAGTATAAACTAATTACCTCGATACATAATTCAAGTAGAATCATTATATCACCGTTTATTTGTTATACTTATATGTCGTGATTTAATCAAATCATAAATTAAGTTCCATTACTCAAAGACTTACCTCGGATGTTGTCGAACGATTTCGACGGCTATTCGACCACTTTTTCCTTTCCCCTATCCAACTTTGATCCTCTAAGCTCTTGAGCTAAATCAAACAATTTACTTCCCAAATCAAACATAGTCATTCGGCATCCATATACATTTTAGAACCAATTCACTTGAATTAATTGCCCACTTAAGTCTCTCATCATTTCATTTTCAAATTTGTATATTTGGTAAGTCACATTAAACAATTATACATATAGCTTTAATACGTTTTATACTAGCCGAAATGTACCATCAAGATATACTTTACTCAAATAATTTACCTTGGCCGAACATGTACAATGTTTTGTAGCTTAATAATTATAATATACATCATGTATTTATAATATTCATGCGGCCAATTATCCATGGTCATACACACACACAATCAAAAATAAATACCAAAATTTTAATATCCTTTATGCCCTAAGCCGAATACACTTGTCATGTTCACCTACATTTTTCAACAAATTCCTTCTTAATCAAACGCATATTTGGCTAGAAACATGGAAATTTTTAGAATTTTTTAATTTAGCACCTAATCGATTATAACACATTTAAGCATTCTTTTCATTTTATTAACTCAAACCACATACATTACTCAAGTACAACATCTTCATATTCGGCATTAGCATCAAACATAATAGCCAATTCTTCCCACTTTGAATCTATGCATCTATTTAATCATAGTTTGTTCAAGCACTCATACAACAAGATTCATCCAATTTAACAAGAAACAAAAACCTTATTTCTCCATAGCTACTATGGCCGAAAGTTCTAGACATCTCAATATCGAAATTTCTAACATGGGTTACCTAAAGAACTTGGTGATGAGTTCAAATTTATCTAACATTTCAAGCAACTTAACACATCCATATAGCTAACATGCTAATAGTATCAAGGCATCAACTAAAATTTTGAAGCCTCTTAGCTGAATCCTAACTCTCCAACAACCCCAAATCCATCCATGAGATAGATAGAATTTAGACTAATCATCCAAAGGATGTATAAACTTCCAAAAGTAACATTGAACATACCTTAATCTAGAGAACCACCTTGGCCGAATTTTTCTTCTTCCTCTTCCTCTAGTTACGGCAATGGAGGAGTAACATAAGCTAACTTTTTTTTCTCCCCTAACCACTATTATTTTATTATCCATATTTTATTTTTAACATAAAATATTAACATAAAATAATTATAATATGTTTTAGTCCATAACATGGCCGGCCACCATCTAGAATTTGGCTAATTTGACATGCAAGTACAAGCATTTTCTAACATGCATTAATAGGCCACTTTAACATTTGCCTAGCACATTTCTAAATTTTCTCACACAAGTCCTATTTAATAAATTTCGCACAATATATATACATAATTTAAGCGTGAATTTTTCACACATGCATATTCGTATATAATGAGCATCAAACATGACTGTAAATTATTTTTTTATGACTTGGTTTCGTGGTCCCGAAACCACTTTCTGACTAGGGTCAATTTAGGGCTGTCACAGGAGTAAGCTTCAAAGCTTAGTAAGTTCATATGCAAATAAATAACAACTATTAACATTCATTTACTTTATCCTTCCATAAAGGTATTATTATTGCAATTTGCATTAAATCTCATGACTACCACTTATTCATTCATAATGCTTACTCTTTTGTCTTAAAAACATCTTGGCATTAGACTAGCAACCATAATCTCCCCATTATAGCATATCACATTATTAACAAGTTATTTCAACTCACTTGACAACATGCACACCATATACGAGTAATCATAATTTTAACATATAGATTAACAATCTTTCACATATCTATAGCTCACTTCTCTCTATGTTTTCATAATGACATAAATCAAAAATTATGCTTGTCTTTCCTTTTTATCATATCCATTGAATCACAGCTTAAATATATATATCGAACTATATCACAACTCAGCTAGGCTCATAAGCCCAACACATGATTATTTTTAAATCTTATCATACATCCATTTATCATAAATGTAGATCATTAGTCACAAGGTTATCAATATTTCACAAGCATAACTTGTTCGTATGCATTCTTACCACATATTCATAGTATACCAAGTCCCTTACTCATGAGTTATAAGTACATACCTGTAGTAACTCGTAGCACATTCTCATATTTCCTCATCATTGACTTACTTGTCCAATAACTCACTGATTTACCTGTTGAACACTTGGAATACTATCGGATGCACGGAAAGCTTGCACATAGTGCTTCATATGTAGCCACATGCTACCTCATATCACATATCACACATTACTCACTCTCGAGCTAATCACGGGCCTGCTCACAAAAGCTGACAGTCAGGACGTAACTATACGGGCTGCTCATACAAGCTGTCAAGTACCCGCAACACATGTCGGACTACCTAGCACATGGATCAAATTATATAAATCACATAATCTCATGAGCTCATAAACACATAGTTCCTAGTGACATGTCACATTGTATCCTAAATTATTCCTAAGGTTCAAACGAGATTTTTCTCACTTATCCGAACTTCGTCAAATACAACCATAGAATCAATAATTTATTTCATACATTATCAAAGCATTTAGAATATTTAAATTACAAACATAAGATAACATTATTTACATACGAATTTACCTCGACACCAAAAATGGCAAAGAGGGACCTAATTATCAATTACTCTTTTTTCCTCCGTTCTAGGTCCGAACCTCATTTTCTTTGATCTATAACATCACATTTAGCTTACTTATTAGTCACATTATTCATTGTGACCCAAAAATCATACTATGGCAAAATTACGTTTTTGCCCTTAAACTTTGTCATATTTACACTTTTGCCCCTAGGCTCATAAAATGATTTTCATTCAATTTCTTTGTACTTTAAGCCTAGACAAACCCTTTTTTATAACTATAGCAACCCTCATTTTTCATTAAAACACACTTTTACTAATTTTATAACTTTTACAATTTAGTCTTTTTTTACTTTTTACCGAAAATCACTTAGTAAAAGTTGTTTCTCTAACCATAAACATGCATAATCTACCTAATCATCAAAATACACAAATTTATTGGCCAAAACCTAGACTTTCATCATATCTCAAATAAGTGGTAGAAATAGTAGATCATGATGCAAGGATTTCAAAAACGTAAAAATCATTAAAAACGGGGCAAGAACGGACTTACTGTGGAGCTTGGAAAGCTTGAAAAAAACCCTAGTCATGGTGTCCATGCAAGTTTTGGCCAAGGTTTGAAGATAACAAGAAATTTTGGCTTATTTTCCCTTTTTATTCTTTTAATTACCAAATGACTAAAATGCCCCTAACTTAAAAAATATATATTTCACTCATTTTCATGTCCATTTTTGTCCAAAAATTTAACCAATGGTCTAATTACCATTTAAGGACCTCCAATTTAAAATTTCATAACAATTTGACACCTCTAGCTTCTAGAACTCAAGTTTTATTTAACACCCCAAACCCGGCCCAGACATTATGGCCGAATCTGACATGTCACATCAAAGCGTTCAAAATATTTTAGGTTGTTGTTCTAGAAAAACTTACTCAGTGTTTTAAAAGATAATTTCAATGCAGGTTAAAGTGAATGGAAGCTGCGCCCCAGGTAGGAAACCAGAAAAGAGGAGGTGAGTCCCTCGGACTGCTTAAGTACCAAGCTCCCTTCGGATCCAATCCTAGACATGCACACCGCCATTACCACACCTTAACATCGTGTGTACTTCTAGGAAACCAATTTGATTAAGTCATTTTTAGGAAAAGTAATTAATTTTGGAAAAATATTCTCATTGTGGAAGCTTTGCTTGTTGTCGTGTTATTTTGAGATCAATTACCGTTTTTGAAAATGCGCTCTAATGCTATCCAAATTCAACAGTTAAATATAAATAATACCTATCTCAATAAAACATATAAAACCCATCAAAGAAAATAATTAAGCGGCGTTATTACATTTTTTTTAAAACCCAAAACCTTAAACGTAAAAAAAATGTCCAATTCACCAGAATAAAAATGTAATAAGGCCGCTTAATAAGACAGATATTACATGTCTATGCAAAACCCAACCCATATCCAACCACATGCACCCCCATACCAACCTTTCACCATGTGGGGAGACTACTCGACCCACCCAACCGCTACATGCCACAGAAATATGCAGCATGGCTGCCAGAACAGATAATGTGACAGAGTCACCAGAACAGATAATCGTGGCAGAGCCACGAGAACAGATATATGTGGCAGAGCCACCAGATTAGATAATTGTGGCATAGCCACCAGGACGCTTCCTCCATAATATAACCCATGTCCCCATGCAACAGATATACAGTCATGGCATACATCATACAGAATTAAATCATCATGCTTTTCAGTCAAAAGTAACCCTAGGGTATAATGGTAATTTTGCACCTAGGTATATCAGTAATTTCCATATATAGGGGTATTCAAGAAATTTAACTATTCTTAGGGTTTTCATGCATAGCATAGCCATTTTCATATGACCAGAAACACTTACCGCGTTTTCTTACCGAATTGGGCCCGTTGGCCCATTAACCCGTTTTCGGCCCGTTAAGCCCAAAATATCATTAATGCACGAATTTGAACGTACTACAGTTTTATCACTTTAGATTACCAAAAATATTAACCCACTTATCTTACGAGCATTCGCACACTCGCAAGTTCCCAAAATACTGACTTTTCGGCATTTCGGCTTTTTGGGTTTTGCCGATCTAGTCTATGAGAGGGTGTCAGTTACACACCTGTTTGCGACAATTCGTTGATGAGATCCACGCACAAACTACCTACAATTATATTACTACCACGTTAATCTAACTACCGAAATGAACTACATATTAACCCCTTACCCTATTCAGCCAATAACACCTTAGGCACTAGCAATCCTACCTTTGCCGGAATTAGCGACTAGATTTAGATCTCATTGTTCCCCTTGTCCAAGCCCTTGATCAGGAGCCTCTAGATCACACTATCATCAAGATAAAACAGTTATCACAACCCCTTAGGGCTACAAGTCCAAAATGACAGCCTCCCTAACCACCGATTCCTTCAGTCAACAATACCTCTTAATCCCCACTCGATTCTGATGCAGTTCTAAGCCCTCAAATGATAGCAAAATTCGAGCCTTCAGTGATCTCAATATTCGGCTAAGTCCCTAGGAGTGTGGAGTTTTCAGTTTTTTTCCCTTGCAATGGTGTAACGAAAGATGAAATAGGAGGGTTTTGCTGTGGTCTTGTTGACAGAAGCTTGAGGTTTAGAGAACTAAAGAATCGGTCAAGAATGATGAAAAAGATGAGAGAATTGGCTAGGAGAAATCGACACAGAAGGAAATATGGCTTTCGGGATTTTGGATTTTCTTATGGCAAATGGCTATGAAGGTTTAGGATCGTCTGAAGAAAAAGATGGAGATGAACAGGAGGATAGAAAGATTCAGCTATAGCGAAAAGAAGAAAAAGAAAAAGTTGATGGAGAGAGGAGAAAAAGAAAGGAAGAGGAGAATAGTCAGGAAACGGCACAACTTACCCCTAGTGCCGAATTTATACTGGCACTTAACCTAGCCGAAATTTGCCCCCCTAAAGCACCCCTTGGCCGGCCAACTCTTGCTCCTCAAGAGTCCACCATTCGGCCAACACCGTTCTCCCTAATCAGCTCCTAAATCCTCTCCCTTATCAGCTCCTAAATCTTCTCCTGATAGCCTTTCACTTCAGTTCCACTGCTTACCTTTTCTGTACATAAAAATTAATATCACTAATTTGCTTACCTTGCGACTCGAACCTTAGCTCACCTTGGTCATCTACGCGCCACCTCCAAAGCCCCCAAGTGGCATCACATGCCAACTTACCACAGGCTTCCTTGTGTTTTATTTTACCCAGTTAATACTTAAAAGCCTAGCTAACTAGAACCTCTTTTCCCTATGGATTAAAATCACTTAAAATTACCGGGTTTTAGCTTAAGCTTGGGCCTTCTAGAGGCCCACTAACATAATTAAACCTACGCCAAATAGTCAAAACATAGAAATTTTAAAATTCATTGAAACCCACAGAAATTTTGAAAATCTCAAAAATTGGGGCGTTACATTTGCACTTTTTACAATTTAGTCCTTTTAACTAAATTGAGTGCCCAAACGTCGAAATTTTTGAACGACATTTTCATGAAATCATTTGTGAAATTGTAGACCATAAAAATATAATAAAAATAAATTTTCTTACATCAGATTTATGGTCTCGAAACCACTGTTTCGACTAGGCCCAAAATTGGGCTGTTACACTTTGCGCGAAAAGCAATTGTTCACTAAGTTTAGCAAATGTGAGTTCTAGCTTTGAGAAGTCAAATTTCTAGGACATGCTGTATCGACTGATGGCATTAGAGTTGATCCAAGCAAAATTTCAGCTGTTGTGGATTGGAAGCCTCTAAGAAATGTATCTGAAGTTAGAAGTTGTTTCGGTTTAGTTGGATATTACAGAAGATTTGTCAAGGGATTCTCGATTATTACTACAATGTTGACTAGACTATTACAAAAAGATGTTAACTGGGTGACTAATGTTAGTTAAGCTAGAGTTAGGTAAAGAATTTGTAACTTAGAGTAATGCATCATTGAATGGTTTAGGCTGTGTTTTGATGCAAGAGGGCAAGGTGATAGCATATGCCTCTAAATAGTTAAAGCTATATGAAAAGGATTATTCGACGCACGATTTAGAGCTTGCAGCAATTGTATTTACTTTGAAGACTTGGCAACACCATTTGTACGAACAAAAATGTCATATCATCATGGATCATAAAAGTCTGAAGTACTTAATGTCGCAGAAAGATTTGAATCTGAGACAGAGCCAGATGGCTCGAGTTATTGAAAAGCTACGACTTAATCATGGATTATCATCCGAGAAAAGCTAATGTAGTTGCTAATGCTTTGAGTAGAAAATCCTTTTTTGCTTTGCGAGCTTTGAGCACGCGGTTGACATTGATTGATGATGGTTCTATTTTAGCTGAGTTGAAAGCTAGACTAATGTTTTTGCAACAATTTGCAATGCTCAGAAATGTGATGATGTGTTGATCGATAAACAAAAATGGATTAAGACAACTTCTAATTTAGACTTTCAGATTGGGTCTGATGATAGTTTGTACTTCAAAGGTAGAATTTGCATTCTAAGAAATTCTAATCTCATTCAGAAGAATTTGTAGGAAGATCATAGTAGTAGCTTGTCTATTCATCCTAGTAGCAATAAATTGTACTGTGATTTGAAACAAATGTATAGGTGGAAAAGTATTGTGACATCCCAAAATAGGGCCTAAATGGAAGAGTGGTTGTGAAACCACGAATCCGAGATAGAAAAGTTATTCTGATTAATTTTTATAATTTACCGAGTGATTAGATGTATGTGTTAGAGTATTGATGGAAAATTTTATAGATAGCATGCTTAATTTACCTACTAGGGCTTAATAGAAAAAGTTGATAAATATGAGTTTTAGATGCTAAAAGATTAAATTGAAGAGTATAATTGAAGTAGAGGTCCTTATATGGTAATTAGACCATTAGGTTTTCATGGACAAAAATGGACATACATAGATAAAAATAACTAAAGTTTTAATGAAGGGTATTTTAGTCATTTGGTAATTAAAAGATTAAAAAAAGGGAAAAAGATGGCAAAATGTGCCCATATAATTAGGCTGAAATTATAGCTAGGGTTTTGTCAAGCTTCCAAGCTTCATAGTAAGTGATTACAAGCCACGTTTTTAAAGTTCTTTACGTTTTTGAAGTCCTAGTAACTTGATTTAGCTTATTCTAGCAATAATTTAACTTAGGGTTCATATTTGGAAAAATACCCATAGGTGAAATGTGTTTATTTTGATGTTTTATGGTAGAATATTAAGCTTGAAATTATGTTAAATGACTTGAGCTTAGCGATTTTAAGCGAAAACGAGTAAAACGACTTAATCGATAAAAATACCTAATGGTTATAAGTACATGTTAGAGTGGGAATTTGATGTTGCCGTAGGTAAATAAATGGTCAGCATGTCATAAAACATAAGAATTAGGGATAAAGTTTCATTTTGGAGCCTTGTGGCAAAAGTGTTAATATACAAAAGTTTAGGGGCAATCAAAATATTTGATCGTATTTTGTATCGAGGTAAGTTTATGGTAACTAAATGCAATGTTTTATTATTTATAAGTAATGATGTTATTTTTCAGCATCTATATATTTATTTTGTAAATTTATTCCTTGATGATTCAAGCAAGAATTGACGGAGAAATGATATTTAAAAGTCTCGGTTGAACCTTAGGAATGTGTAAGATACAGATGTCATGACATTAGGGTTTAAGGATACCAAGTAAGACCATGCCAAGGCATGGCATTGGTAATTTTTACAAGGCAAGGAAATCATGTAAGACCATGTCTAGACATGGCATTGATAAACTACTATAAGGCAAAGATCCCATGTAAGACCATGCCAAGGCATGGCAATGGTGAGTTTATAAGGCAAGGATACCACGTAAGACCATGTCAAGAAATGGAAAGGGTAAGTTTAAAAAGGAATGGTATCTGTGTATCCTTAGAATTCCAAATGGTTCAACGGAAAATTCAAAAAGTGTACCAAAGGGAAGGTCAGATAAGTCCATGTTCGAAAGGTTCAGGTTATCTTGATAATTCATTTAGAATGTTGTTATTTATTTACATGCAAACTTACTAAGCTTTATGCTTACTCCCATTATTTTCTCTCTTTTTTATAGTATCGGAAACCCAACTAGGAAAATCGTAAGGACATCAGAGATCGCCTCACACTATCAACGAGCTATCTCGATATTTTGTGACTAGAAATACTTTAAGTGATGGAATGTATAAGGACTTGGCTATTTTGTGTGTATGTCCTTATGATATGATTAAAGAGTGGCATGTGAATACTTGATAATGATTAGCTTATGATATAGCTAAACAAGAATATGTTTTGGTATTATGTATGCCTAAAAGAGGTTTGATGCAAAGAAATTATGGAGTAAGAGTTGGCCATGGAACAGTTAGGAAACAGCAGCAGTGATGTGGTTTTTAAAAATCACTAAAAATTGTAGAAATAGAATTAAATGGTGAATAATATATATAATTAAAGCTTATTGAGTCTATTTTCATAGGAAAAAAACAGAGCAAGCAAATGAATCTATATTCTGAGATATTTAAATTTTTGTAAGATCGGTTCAGAGTGACTTCGTGATCCCCTATTCCAACTTTGGAAAATCACTAGAAATTGTAGAAAAAGAATTATAAGTCATAGTTTATACGTCTAGATTCCTTAGTGAGTCTAATTTCATTAGAAAAAACAAAAAAATTATTCGAATTTTGTATAGTGAGATAATTTATTTTTATTGAAAAGAGATCAGGTCCGCTGAACTGCAAAATAGGGGAACCTTTAATGAATAAACTGCACTAATTGGAAAAACCAAAAATTCTGTAAAAATATGGTAAGAAGATATATGAGTCTAGTTTTAGGGAAAATTTATGGATTTAAATTGAGTTTTTTAACTTGATTTATAATTAATTTAGTGACTGTTATGCAGATGGACAGTTTTATTATGAATAGTGAAATAAATTGCTTTGATTTGTATAAGTAATTGGAAAATTTTTAATGTTCCCGGTTTGGTCCTGAACCATTCCAATTGCATGTTTTAGGGCCTCAAAGGCCCTTTTTAGGGATTTATTGGATGAATGCGAGTGAATTAATTTTTAAAAGTAAAAAAAAAATACCCCGAACAAGTAAGATAAGTCTAGTAATGCCTCGTGCTCAACTTCGACGACGGTCTCGGGTAAGGGGTGTTACAAGTATGAAATGTAAGATCTCAGAGTTCGTATCGAGATGTTTAGTTTGTCAGCAAGTTAAAGATGAACATCAGGTACCTTCTAGTTTGCTACAGCCAGGGATGATTCCAGAGTGGAAATGGGAACATTGCACGATGGATTTCGTATCAATATTGCCTCTATCTCTGAGAAAGAAAGATGTTGTTGGGTCATTATTGATTATTTGAAAAAATTCACGCATTTCATACCACTGCATACAGATTATTCACTTGTGAGATTAGCAGAGTTATATGTTGCTGACATTTTCAGATTGCATAAGGTGCCAGTTTCTATTATTTTTGATAGGGATCTGCGGTTTACGTCTCGATTCTGGAGCAACTTACATGAGCCTCTAAATACTCGTTTGCATTTTAGCACCGTGTTTCATCCTTAGACTAATGGTCAGTCTGAGCAACTGATTAAGATAGATATGCTTCAATGCTGTATTTTAAAATTTGAAGGTAACTGGGAGAGATTTTTACTGGTAGTTGAATTCGTATACAATAACAATTATCAGTCGAGCATTATGAGTCTTTATATGGTGGAAAATGCCAAATTTCATTATATTGGATTGAGCTCAGTGATAAAAAGCTTCACGGGGTTGATTTGATACGAGAAACCAAAGAAAAGGTTAAAGTAATTCAAGACCGTTTGAAAGGATCTTCAGATCGACAGATATCTTATGCGAATTTAAAAAAAAAAAGACATTGAATTCAAGTGATGACAAAGTGTTTTTGAAAGATCATCCTAGAAGAAAGTTATTTGATTCTGTCATAAAGGAAAGCTAAGTCCGTAGTTTATTGGGTTGTATGAGATTATTGAAAGAATCGGGTCGGTAACTTACAAATTAGCTTTATGGTCAGAGTTAGAAAAGATTCACAATGTATTTCACGTATCTATGTTACGATGGTATCAATCAGACCCTTTGCATGTAATTTCACATGTTGAAGTTGAGATTCAGCCTTATATGACTTACAGTGAAGAGCTTACCAGAATTTTAGCTCGAGAGGTTAAAGAATTGAGAAATAAAAGCACAGCTTTAGTGAAAGTTCTTTGGCAACGACACGGTATAGAAGAAGCTACTTGGGAACTAGAAGAAGCTATGAAAGTACAATACATGAACCTCTTTTCTCGTAATATTTTCGAGGACGAAAATTCCTTTAGGGAGAGAGTTGTAACAGCCAGTTTTTAGTGAAATTAAAAAAATGGTTTTGTGACCACAAATTTGACGTGAAAATATTTATTTTATTATTATTTTAATGTCTACAGTATGTTAGTAGTGTCATATAAAAATTTTGTTAAGAAATTTTAACGTTTGCATGCTTAATTTCGTGAAAAGGACTAAATCGTAAAAGGTGCAAAAGTCGAGTTCTAGTAGCTAAAGGTATCAAATGGCTATAGAACTTTAATACAAGAGTACTTAGGTGGTAATTAGGCTATATAGTGCTAGTGGACATTTATGGGTTTGTTTTATTGAAATTAAGGATATTTTTAAAGGTTAAAATGTAATTAAGTAATTAAAGGTTATTATAATAAAAACAAAAGAAAGAAATAAGCTATCATCTTCCTATCTTCATTCTCAACAGAAATTTGCAAGGGAAACCATAGCTAGGGTTGGGTCAAGCTACATTCACTTGCATGTAAGGGGTTTTTGTCCCCTTTTTAATGATTCATATGTTTTTGAAGTCGTTGTAGCTTAATCTAGCTAACCCAGGGACTAATTTGCAAAAATTTTAAAGGAATAGGGTTTTTCCATGAACATGTTTGTATATTTTTTGAAGTTTCATGAAAGATTATGAGTATTTGTTGATAAATAAATAACTTTTGTAAAGTGATTTTTGATGAATTTATCAACTAGGGACTTGTTTGTAAAAATAGTAAAATACAATGATGAATTGTTTGGGTTGATATGAGTCCTTAGGTAAATCGACTAGCAAGATTTGTGGATGAAATTGCATAAATCTCCATTTACGAGATTACAGACTAAATTGTAAGAAGTTAAAATATTAGGGCTAAAAATATAACTTTGTAAAAGCAAGAATTTTGGCCTAAATTGAGTAGTATGTGTATTAAATAGATTAAATTTGCTTATTTAGATCAAGATAAACCTCGTACGAATCTAGATCGAGGAAAAGCTACAGGCTCGGATTAGTGATCCTATTTTGATGTTTTTATAATCATGGTAAGTTCATGTGTTTAAATAATGTTTTAAGTTATTTGATATATGCATGCTATTGTATTATTTATCATGTCATGCAATGATAGAAATTCAACGACGTACGACGATTATCAAGCCCCATTTGAACCTTAAGAATATATAGGATACAACTAGCACGTCATTAGGGTTACCATGTTTTGAGTGCTGGTCCTGAATGTCCTACCATTGGCTGAGTTTTGGCATTTGTTGTAGATACTGATCAGCTTGTGTGAGGGGCATAGTGTAGCTACATTCCGACCGTCAACTTGTGTGAGTAGACCCATTTACGGCTTGAGTGACCAATGATGTAAAGGAAAAGGAAAGGAATGGTTTCAACCATATGTGTAGCACACTTTGTGTAAGCTTCCCGAATATCCGATATTATTCTAAGTGGTTCAACAGGCATGAAAAGGGAAGGAACGATAAGTTTCCTATGACTATGTTATGAACTTATAGGAAGGTATGGATTTATAATGATCAAGGTATATATAGCTATACTTATGGAAAGTATGAATTCAATTGTACATTGTTCATGAAATCTATCTTACAATATGATGATTTTGTTAAGTTATGCATTAAAGCACTAACTTGTGTTTTTGACGATGCTTAGGCTTGAACCAAGCTTATATTGGATTGATTCATGTTTAAATTATGAGGTTTTACATTGAAATGGTCAGCTATGTTCATGATTTATGAACTTACTAATCATTATATGCTTACATAGTTTTTCTTTCCTATGTTTTATAGATTCTCAGAAGCTCGACCAGTTTGGAAGCTCGTCGGAGACCTATCACACTATCCAGCGATTATATCGGTAGATTTTGATGTTTTGGTCAAGGTTATAATGGCATGAATAGGTGGACTTGTGTCTAATGTCTAGTTTATGTTTATGGCATGTAAATATTGCTTTGCATTTGTGGTACTTATGGTACTTTGAAGCCTTGATAGTTGGTGTTGATATGGCTAAGTTGATGTATGTTTTGAATGACCAATTTGGTATGTGATGATGTAGTTTGGAATGTGGTCAGCTATGGTATGTTTTGGTATGGAATTAAGTAGATGTATATGGTTGACATATGGTTAAATAGGCATATGTTTAGATATGTTTGATAGATTGTAATTGAGGTGCCTATATGGCATATTGGTTGTGTGGTTTAATGATTTTGTGAATTTGTCATTTTTATGCATGTTTTGGGTAGGTTTTGATACCTTGGTCTTATGTGTAAATGTGTTTAGGTTCATGCTTTGAATGGGTGAAAGAAATGGCCTGATTTTGGCTAATTTGTTGTCCACACAGCCTAAGACATGGGCGTGTGTCTAAACCATATGTGACACATGGCCATACGACACGACCTTTTGTCCCTTGTAGGTTTTAAAGGTTGCAAGTCAAGCAGTTACACGGCCTGGCACACAGGCTTGTAAGGCCATTCTGAAGCTTACATTGCCTAGCACACAAGTGTGTGGCTTGGCCGTGTGACCCAAGTTAGAGAGTTACACTGGCACGAACATGGGTTGGGACACGATTGTGTGTCCCTATTTCGAATATTACACGGCCTGAGACACAGGCGTGTGTCTTAGCCGTGTAAGTCACATGGCCTGGCCACACGGCCGTGTGACCCCTACAGTTTGAATTTCTCTAACTATTTCCTCAATGTTTCAATTGTTTCTGATTTAATCCGAATCATTTCTAAAGCATTTCTAAGTTCTTGAAGGCTCGAATAAGGGACAATATACATGTATATGATTGAGTTATGCTATGATTATGTTTAATGAAATGTTTGAAAATGTATGTTTTATATTACATTTTTTACGATAGTGCTCTGTAACCATATTCTGGTGACAGATACGGGTTAGGGTGTTACAATAAATCTCATTTGAAACAAAGAAAACAAACAACAACTTCATTAATTTCATCTTCTTCTTCAAGAGTGGATTTTTTAGAATTACACCAAAGTTGATTTTTCTTGGATTCAAGGTAACCGATCATCTTTCTATTAATTTTAAATGTTATCTAGACTTTTAAAGTGAATTTCTAGCCATTAAAATGCATGTTTTAGATAAAAGTCAAAATTTTGGTCATTAATGGTGGATTTTAAGTTTGTGGATTAAAACTTGGTTTTAAAGTGTTTTTCAACTTGTTTTAACATAATTAGAAGGTTTCTAAAGTTACTTTGAAGTTTCGTTAAGGAATTCTAGAGTTTTAATGAATTTTTGTCATAATACCTAGTTAAAGAATGTCGATACCTTGAAACGTGTGTGCAGTGAATATATGTTAAAATTTGGTAAGAAAATATGTGATAATAATGTGGATATTTTGGCCTTGTGACCTTAGGAGACCGTTGGATATAGTTGGCATGCCATAGGATTGTGAGTACTCACATTTCTGTTGTGATATATGTGGGGTGTTGAGGCCCAAGGATAGCTTCGGAGAGATAAAGGAATGTGTGCTAAGTTCCATCCATCAGGATATGTATGTGTGGTGTGTTGGAGAGTGTTAGCTATATGCTTCACTTATGTAACATGTTCGACTCTTTGAATCATTATGGTGTGATGGAGATCCTCGTATCTGATGTGTCATGATATCATAATCTCAAGAGCCAAATTATCATAAAAAGTGATTGAATGTGATGAAATATTATTGATATATGCTAAAATATATGTTTTAATATTCATGTGACTAATGTGTGAATGAATTTAAGAAAGATGATTAATGTGTAAAATATGTCATAAGAGTAAAAGATTATATGAATATAATGTATGTTTGTTTCGTTGATGCATGATGACTTATTTACATAGTGGTTATTCAAAGCATTCTCTGAGCTTGTTATGCTCACCCATTCCTTCTTAACTATTGTAGATACATAGTGCCGGTATGAGCAATGTGGTCTCAATGGGTGATCCAAGCCAATTATTTAGCTTCTATTAGTAGGTGTTATATGCTTATTTACACTTGGGGAATAAAGGCAATATGATAGGTGATAGCACTAGAAAGAACATAGGTTTTCCTCCTTACTTAGTGGTTAAATTATTCCTATTTAGTTATCTTTAGCATATATTTTAGCATTTTTAGTTTAGCAAGTTGCATTTTATAACTCAGTGAATCCTAGCTTATTTAATCCTTAATTTTGCTATATTTTTGCTTAATGTCGCTGCATGAGTTAATTCCAAATTGCATCCAAAATTGTCGCCACACTTGACAATTGTCCAGATAAGAACTAAAAACTCGTGAACTGTCCAGTCTAGTATAACCAACCTATACGAACAAGGACAGAATAATTCTGAGGAAAGGGTACTTGTACTGTTGGAGGAGGACATAAAAGGTTGATGTGAGAAGAAAAAAGGAGGGAAGAGAGCTTTTTCTTGACCATCATCTTCTTCATCCTACCTTAAAGCTTGCGGCTATGGCAACTTAAGCCTCTCATAGGTGAGCCAACATGAAAATTGATACAAATTAGCTTCTGACGAGAAGACCTAAGTACGAGACAATAGGGAATAGAGAGATTCAGTCGAGTTGTCTAGGAATAGTATTCTCCACTCAATTCTTTCTTATTTCCATCTAACTCTCTATTTTCTGTTTGTATAGAATTACACATGAATTCTTAGTTAAATGTTATCCTATTAAATCTTGCTTTTATTGTTTAATCTTGGGGTTTGAATGTTTATTAACACAGAAGTGTTGTTGCAGCCATTGACACTGGAAAGTGCAGTGACAGTTCGAGCCAACAAGCATTACAATGAAAGTTGAGTGAGGATTAGAGGAATTTAATCCACTTGTTCTTAATAGTTTCATATTGCAATCATCAGAAGGTGAGGTTAATAGGTTTGTTTAAGTCTCTGATTAAATAAAGGAGTGACACTTGGTAAGATATACATTGAAATTTATTGCCTCGACAATCACCTATCCTTTTATACCTTGTAAGCACTTAGTATTCTACTAAAGTTGGGGATCCCAATTTATCATTATCATATTTTATTTTATTGTTTTCCAGTTGTTACTCTGACAACTATCCTTACAATTTATCTCGTTTCTATCTAGTTATTGTACCGACATTAATAGAAAAAAAGACAACCATCCCTATGGGATCGACATCCGACAAGCTCACATATGTCTACTCTACTTGCATCGACAGTGTACACTTGCACATTATTGCTGTGACGTTAAACAGCCGATCAATAGGCCAACGTGGTAGATTTTATATCGGTTATGCTAAGTCAATATTTGGGTTGTTTGCATGCTATTATGTTTGGAAGTTTTTGGACTTGAGCATGATATTGGGACTGCTATTTCGGACATTCTGATGTTTCTTTAACTAGGTGAATGAAGCATGTTGTTTATGATTAAGTTTGAATGGTTTCAATTTTGATGTATACTGAGATTTTATAGTTTGGAGTAATGGTATCGATATTTGGTTTTTTAAAAATGGTACCTTTGTATTTTCAAAAGTACATGGAAATAGAATATAAATTTAGTATCGATACCCTAGCCCAAGTGTCGATACTTGGGGTAAATTTATCGATACCTTGCGAAAGGTACCGATAGTTTTCGACGTTTCAAAATTCTTGTGAGAAACAAAATGCAAGTTTGGTATCGAGTTTTCATGTGGTATTGATGCCACTTAAATAAAATATCGTTACCACTCCTTTAGTATTGATACATACATAACATTTTTGGGAAAATTGGCTAAATGGTCCCAATGCTCGATGTATTTCCATTTCATGTTGCTTATCGTATGTTAGCATGGTTAAACTTTTATTTGAGTTAGCATGTCTTAATATTCGCATGACTGCTGTAGTAGCAAAAAAAAATAAGGATGTTTGTATACTAAATGTGACTATTATGATGAAGTCAAGGTGAGATGATGGTGAAGTGTCCTAGAACTTGGGTTTAGCGACCGAACCAGGTATACGGTGTTACGGAAGTAGGGACACACAGTCGTGTCCTGGCCCGTGTGTGTATTCAAAATAGGGCCACACAACCGTGTCATAGGTCGTGTCTTAAACCGTGTGACAAAATATTTTGACACACATGGTCGTGTCTTATATCATGTGAAACTTGCACTTAAAATATAAATGACACACGGCCGTGTGACATCCCGTGTCCTAGGCCTTGTGCTCCAAATTTAGCCCCGAAAACAAGTCACTTCAAAACCCATACTTGCATACCAAAATACACCTTTCCTATGCACATTCATATGACTAAAACACACCTTAAATGCATACAAGACATACCAATTCAACCATCCTATATATTCAAAAAAATATGCTATTCAAAGGCATCACATTTCAAACATTTAACGTAAATCAATTTAACATAATAAGTGGAATCATTTAACATACTTCAAATATACCAAAAATCCACATCCAAAAACATATCAATCAACCATTTCCTTCCTAATTTCAAAAGGCCATGCATAATCATTAACATCTTATAAATACACTTCCTATACAAACCATCAACAAAACTTTTAAGGCACACCAAGGCTTCGCACAATCCAATACATACCAAATAGACATACAACCCTATACATGCCACTTATAAACATTTCAATATATTCAAAAGCTACAAAAGTGTATTGATGGATAGTGTGATCATGCTCTGACGAAGATTCCAACCGCTCGAGCTTTCTAATGATCTACAAAACAAAATAAAACAACTATATAAGCAACTAGTGTTTAGTAAGCTCGTATAATGGAACTTAAACCTACCAATTGCATTAAATTAATCAACCATGAGTAATTCCATTTAGTTATAGACCAAAATTCCTTTTCCTATACACCAATAGGTTCAGAAGAAAATATCTTCTTTCTTCCTTTTCTTAAGATAATAGGACTAAAAGAAAGGTGAGGTACTCCTCTAAGATAAGTCTGAGACCATGATGTTTGAACAAGATTTCCTCAAAAGTAGGGTAATACTTGGTATTTGGGTAAGCTCTAAACTTAATCAGTAAACTAAGTGTTACTACAAATGGTGAGGTTTTGTTTGCCCCACTAATGCTCTTGGTGTGCAAAGTGGGCGGTTAACCAACATTGGACAATGGCAAAAAAAACTATCTTAGAAAGGAATAAATCATTAGGAAAAAGAATTCTAGTAAGGTATTAAGGACTAGGATTGTAAGGACTAGGATGCATGTCAAATATCCATAAGGACAAAGGTAAAATATCAAGGTAAACCTGGTAAGAAATGGAGAACCTTTCTCTCACTTCCTCAAGAAGTAATCTCTGTTTATAAAAAAAATAGAGAAACATAGAGAATTCCTCTCATCCTTCAAGATGAGTTGAAGATATGGATCTAGGCTTTTAGATGCCCCTTGTTAAGGTAAGATCTACAACCTTACATACTAAGTAGTTAAGGAGCAACTTAGTTTAGTTGGGTAAAGTAAGTATGGAAAGTCTTATTTAAAGATTTTTGAAGTTCAAAGTGAAAGAAAATAATTTGATTGTACAGATCTTGATGAGTTCCCATGTTCTGTCAATTAGGGCCTGCCGATCTACATGATAGAAGTCTAGATATGGTGTTTAAAGCTGTTAAAGATGCAAGTCAGGTGAGTCCCTAAGTCGACTCTTACAAATGTATTATGGATGTCAGAAAATTCTATGTGTAATACCCCTAACCCATATCCATCACCAGAATGGGGTTATAAGGCATTACCGGACTAGACACAAATTCCGAACATTTACATATACACATGTATTATATTCACATAACTAAAACATAAATCTATTTAAACATTAAACACATAATTTAAACCATAAAACTCAAAGTTATATATAATATACTTTTAAATACATACAAAATTCATGTATTATTTTCATTAAAGAAATCTAATACCTCAAAAAATTTCAATATTTAATACCTCATTGATATACATGTGCTTTTGACAATATACTCAATATACATTTTTATATTATACCTTATTACCCTATATCATGGCATAATATTCATTTTCATAAAAGATAATAGCTAGCATTACAACACGGCCAAAAATACTTCTTTTACAATGCAAATTCATGTGCATATTACCAAAAAAAATGAACCACTTTGAGTACAAATATCAATCAAAAGTACACTTATTTTGCATGCTTATTTCTATGCTTATAATTACATATTCACTATCAAACAATTAGCCAACATTCGATCAATAGAAAATAACTTCAATACGACTTTTAAAATTTTATTCATTCATTGATATTCATGACCTAACCTAAATAGATAATTCATAAGTAAACATATCCTAAGTATACATTTTTATTTTGACTAGGTTTAGCCTTATATTGTAACAGCCCAATTTTGGGCCTAGTCAGAACAGTGGTTTCGAGATCACTAATCCAAGGTCAGAGAAAGTATTTTTTTTATTATTTTAGGATTATATCATGTTTATATTAGTGCATGAAAAATTTGGTGAAGTAATTTTAGCGTTTGTGAGCTTAATTGCAAAAAAAGACTAAATCGTATAAAATTCAAATGTTTTAAATTGATAGCTAAAGGTGTTAATTTGCCATGAAACTTAAATTAGGGGTCTTTAAAGGGCAAATATACCCTTTATATATAGGCTTGGCCAGCCATGAAACAAAGAAAATGGAAAAGTCAAAGTTAGGTGACCTAATTTGAATAAAATAAAACCTAAGAGATAAAGGCTATCATCTTTTTTTTTTGTTTTTGTTTTTGTTATCTCCTTTCCTACCAATTTTCTCCCAATAAATGGCCATGGAAGCTCAAAAAATTTCAGCAAATTTAATCCTTCACAAGTAAGTGATTCTAACGAGATTTCTTGAAGATTATTACATTTCTGAGACCCTTGTGTCATGAGCTTTCTAATGAGGGGACTATTTTGCAAAATGAACAAGAGTCTATGGTTTTTATATGAGAGTTTTTAGGTTGTTTTCTAAATTTTTATGGAAGAATATGATCCTTTGGTGAGTAATACAAAACTTTTGTGAAGGGATTTCTCATGAAAACCCTAATAGGGGCTATTTTGCATGAGTTGTAAAATAGATGACAAATGTGTGAAATAGTAGAAATTTTGGATTACTATAAGAGTAAAAAGGGTTCGAATAGGCTTATAATATGAAGAAATTCAATAAAAATCGATTTTCAAGCATAGGGTAAAATGCTCATTTTGTGAAAGTTTGGGGACAAAATAGTCATTTTGCCCAATTATGAACTTTTAGGCATCTAAATTGATATGCTGATGAAATAAATGAATTTTATTAATTTAGATCAAGAGAAACGTGATTCGGGTCTTGATCGGGGTAAGAACAAAGTTTACGAGGATTAAGCTCGTCTTCATCATTTTGTATTGAGGTAAGTACATATGTAAATAATTTGTTATTGAAGCTTACTTTGGTATATTTTAATATACATGACTAATTAACTTATTGTTGTTATGTATCTGAATTCTAATTGTTGCCATGAATATATAAATGACATGTTATGCGAGTAAATTACAATGTGAGCAAATGCGATGCTATTCGATTTGATATGAAGCTCTGTTGAACCTTAGACATAGCATAGGATACAAAGGGGCATGTCATGAAAATTATGTGGTCTGAACTCATGAGTTGAGCCTGAGTTCATTAGATAAATGCTATAGGCAACGTGGGTCCGAGTACTGACTTTGTGTACAGACCCGTGAGTGGCTCAATGAGCAAACGTTACATGATAGCTATGAGGTCCGGGTCCTGACTTGATAAAAATGCCCATGAGTAGCTCAAGTGTGAGCGTTTCATAGTACGAGGTAGCCTTGATTTCTTATATGGCATTTAGACTCAAATTCCCCATGTATCCATATGTATTTCGAGAGTTCAACGAGTAACCCGAAGATTTAGTTGGTGAATACTTTGATGAGGTATGTATACCGAACTCATGGTTAGGACCTGAGTAAAGAACGAGGTGTATTAAGTATATATGAATGAAAGGAATAGTAAGATAGAAGCGTTAAGTGATTTATGTCTTTTAAGCATGACAAGCTACCGTTGGGTGAATATGACTTTCTTATAATTACACTTTATTTGCATATATGTACTTACTAAGCTCCCACGCTTACCCTCCTTTCTTTTCTTTCCTTTTACTGCCGCCAAGCTAGCATCAGGGATCCAGTGACATCAAAAGCTTCGATCACACTATCACTCAAGACCTTGGTATAGCTAGTTTCATCTTTTATTTTTTGGCATGTATAGGGACTCAAGTCTTTGTTTAGTGTTTGCTAGTTAGTCATAATGTGTTGGCTCATATGATGAATGTGATACTCATTTTGTATATGGCCATGGATGATGGTCAATATTCATTTTGATTTATAAATAGAAGATGAGGTTTTCATGGATGAGTAAATTGCATAAATGAAATGTTGTCCATTGTGGTTATTTTGGTTATGTGATGTGCCCTTATGTTAGTATAGAGTGATTTTTGTACAGGTTACATAAGTAAGGGTGACGAAAAGGCTTGGTAAATAGCCTTACTTTGTCCACACGGGTAGGCACACGGGCTTGTGTCTAGGCCGTGTGTGACACACGGTCCACCACATAGGTGAGTGATATGGTTGTGTGTCCCCTGCATGTAAGAATTGTAAGTCAGTATGCATGGTAGTAAACACACAGGCAGAGACACGGTCGTGTGTCTCAACTGTGTGAAGGGTACGGCCTAGCACACAGACGCGTGCCTTGGCCGTGTGGCCCTTAAGGATTGCTGACGTCAGAAACAGAATGTCCAGGTTTTTGCACACGGGCATGTCATGGCCGTGTGAAAACCCCTGTAGGTGTGCATTTAGAATTAATTCCACATGGGTATAGGACACAGGCATGTCCCTGTATTGCTTAGGCCGTGTGAGCCATACGGGCCAATAGCACAACCATGTTGAAATGTCACACGGGTGTGTTGTCCCTCCCACACGGGCGTGTGTCCCTGTGTTAAGAGTTATTTTTAGAGTCCTTTAAAGGACTCGGATTGTTTCCGAATGGGTTCCAATGGATGTTTTCAGTTTAGTAGGCTTGTATTAAGGAGTTTATAAATAAAATTGAGAAAGTTTTAATTTGACCATGTTTTGGTGTTACGAAAACATTTATATGCTTAAGTTTAAGTTAGGTAAAGCCTCATATTTTGACCTGGCGTGGGGCACGGGTGTGGGTGTGACATGTATAATCATCCATTGAAACCTGTTTTAACTCATGAAATAACCAAGCAATTATACACATACTTCCTCACACATGACATTAATGTTTAACTAAATAAATATATTCATTACTACACCAAGTTTCATCATTTCTCAAACCGAAACACATATTAAAACATCACATGTATACCATGAAACATAATTCTTGTAACACCCCGAACCCGAAACCGACACCGGAGTCGAACACGAGGTGTTAACTGACTTTAACCCCTTATAAAATTTATTTTCCAGACACTGCCCAATCTGTGTACTAGTCGTTTTAAAATCATATCTTGAGTTTCGTAACTCAAAATCAGTTTTGTAATTTTTCCCAGAAACTAGACTCACGTGCCCATCTATGTATTTTTTTCTAGAATTTTTGGTCAGGCCAATTAGTACAGTTTATTAGTCAAAGTCTCCCATGTTGCAGGGGTCGACTACACTGACCTTTGCCCATTACGACTTGGATATCTCCCTGCACGGGGCTTCAATACTGATGCCGTTTGTTTCTATGAAAACTAGACTCAGAGAGGAATCTGTACATATATGGTACGACCCCTAATTATCTCTGGTTAATTTATAATGAATTTCCAAAGTCGGAACAGGGAATCCAGAAACCGTTCTGGCCCTGTCCCACAAAAATCTGATTTTCTCTTAATATACTGCCCATATGATCTTTTCGTTACTTCCTCATGAAAACAGACTCATCGAGCTTCGATTACATAATTTATTCATCAATTAATTCCACTCATACTATTTTTAGTGATTTTTCAATCTCATGACACTGCTGCTGCCAGCATCTGTTACGAAAGTAACTAGGTCCATTTCATGCCTACCCTTGATCCAACTCAATCGAACATTCGTGCCATCTTCGCATGGCTTAAAGTTTACATGCCAAAGTTCAAACACAACGTAATAGCTTATACATGCCAAAATGTTCTTCTAAGCCAACTAAGAAGAAAGTACCAAAACTTGCTATCCGGTGTGATGACTTCGATGACGGCCTAACCCCGCAAAAATAGATGAGTCCAAGCAACCTATAATGGGTGACAAGGAAACACCGAGTGAGTTTATAACTCAGTAAGTCATAAGCAATGCACTACCATCCATCAATAACATTATCACAAGAGGAAACAAAATGGAACGAGACAATTTACTCCATCCATACCGAACCATACCATAGTTCCTCCAACCTATCGATTCAATTTCATATCAATTCATGCATTCACATTCCATATACTCATCAATAGGACATTGAAGCATTTTCATAAATCAATTTATTTTCGTTACAATCAAACGACTAAACGGCCTTTCACCCATCCTACGATAAATTTTATGTACGTGACTTCAAGTATATTTGTCACATAGGTTCAAACATACCGAGCTCAACACCAAGTATAAGCATAGCACCTATTAGCCATGTACTCAAGACACTTACCCGATCCGCTGTCCGCGATCGACTCAATAGTGTCGCACACGTAGTGTCCATAATGATTCACGAATGTATATTGAGTCCGCACACTCAGTGCTATATAATCAACTCGCACACTTAGTGCTACGTAATCAAATCGCACACTTAGTGCTACATAGTCAAACTCGCACACTTAGTGCCGCATGGTCAATTCGCACACTTAGTGCATCATATTCATTTCGCACACTTAGTGCAACATAGTCAAATCGCACACTTAGTGCTGTACAATTTAATCCCGCGCACTTAGCGCCAATCTCATGGTCATAAATGGTTATACTCGCACGTTTAGTGCCGAGATCAACAACTCAGTACATCTTACCTCTTTTCTTTTCATTCAACAATTTCATCATCACATACGTACATGCATATATATATATGTATATTTATTCATTCCATTCAGCATCAATACATAAACATTATGACCATTTGAAATAATACCAACTACATGCTTAATGACTTACCTTGTGTTGGGTAAGACGGTTCCAACTCGGCTACTCAGTGATCTTTTCTTTGCCTTTGCTTGATTCTCCTCCTTTAGCTCCTTGAGCTTAATCAATAATTCACTAGTTTAACCATCTTGTTAAACATTCATAATTCAATTACACATGCTTATGTATGTTTGTATATTCGGCAACCATCCTCACTAATTACCCATTTAGTCGATTATACACATAATTAAAGGTAACATCCCGAATGGGCATACTTGTGTATATATACATATATATGTATATATATATATACTTCGGAATGGGCATCACAATTAGATTTAACACCACCTTCATACTCAATTAGATGGCCGAATGTATGTATACATGTACAATGTCAACTATAACATCATGTAAATCCACATATAATTACATTTCTTAAGTTCCACATCTTAATGCCCATTATAGCCACTCCCATATTCTAAATCTAGCAATCGGCAACACCCACCTTTCCACTATGTTAGCCGAATACTCATTCTCTTCCTAGTCCTAAATTCGGCACCTCCAACAAAATAGCTTAACAATTTCAACTTTCATGCTAACATAACAAGCAACTTAACACATCCATATAACTAGCATGCTAATAGCATCAAGGTATCAACTAAAATTTTTTTAAGCTCCTTAGCCGAATCCTAACTCTCCAACAACCCCAAATCCAACCATGGGATAGATAGAATTTAGACTCATCCCCCAAAGGTTGTGTAAACTTCCAAAAATATCATTGAACATACCTTGATCTAAAGGACCACCTTGGCCGAATCTTGCTTCCTCTTCTTCCTCTAGTTACGACAATTGCAAAAGAAAGAAAACATGAACACTCCTTCTTCCCTCCTCATTAAGCATTCAAACTCCCTCATTTTCATGCCACAACATCAAACACTCCTCAGATACAAGCAATGGCTGAACTCTTTCCAAGTTTTTCTCCCCTTCTTTTTCTTGGTTTTTCGGCTAGGAGATGGCAAGTATGACACCCTTTTTTTTTGTTCAATTTCCTATTATTATCCCCATCATTTGTTAACCAAAAGAAAACATATTAAATTAGAATGAGTGGAGCATCATCACTCCTTGGCCGGCCACCATGTATTTTATGGGCAATTTGACATGCAAAGCCATGCTTCCTCACCCTATTATTAATTACTCCTTATAATTCATCTATCATCTTTTCTAACCTCGTCAACTAGGTCCTTTTTGAATTAATTCACAATCCTAAAGCTAATATTAAGCATTTAATTTCTCATATATTCACTGTCACACAAAAATTTATGCAATTAAAACACAAAAAATAAATTTTTGGCTCGGTAATGTGGTCTCGAAACCACATTCCGACCAGGGTCTAATTTGGGTTGTCACAACTCTCCCCCACATAAGAAATTTTCGTCCCCGAAAATCTTACCGGTAAATAATTTTGGATATCGATCCTTCATAGAGTCCTCAAGTTCCCAAGTGGCTTCTTCAATTCCGTGTTTATGCCACAGTACTTTCACTAATGAGATTTTCCTGTTTCGTAGTTCTTTTACTTCATGTGCTAAAATACGAACTGGTTCTTCTTCGTAACTTAAATTAGATTGAATCTCGATCTCCGATGGAGGAATTACGTGCGATGGATCGGACCTATATCGTCGAAGCATCGAGACATGAAAAAAGTTGTGAATCTTTTCAAGTTCAGGGGGCAAAATCAATCTATATGCAACCGGCCCCACTCGTTCGGAAATTTCGTACGGCCCAATGAATCTCGGGCTCAACTTGCCTTTACGGCCAAATCTGAGTACCTTCTTCCAAGGTGACACTTTAAGAAACACTTTATCTCCCACCTGATATTCAATGTCCTTTCGTTTTAAATCCGCATACGATTTTTGACGATCTGTGGCTACCTTCAGACTTTCGCGGATTACCTTTACTTTTTGTTCGGCATCTTTAATCAAATCAACTCCGAAAATTTTACTTTCACCAAGCTCGGTCCAAAACAATGGCGTACGGCATTTACGACCGTACAAAGCCTCATAAGGTGCCATCTTAATACTTGATTGAAAACTATTGTTGTAAGCGAATTCAATCAAAGGTACATACCGTTCCCATGAACCACTAAACTCAAGGATGCAGCATCTCAGCATATCCTCGAGTATCTGAATTATCCGCTCGGATTGACCATCGATTTGTGGATGAAAAGCGGTGCTAAAATGCAGCTTGGTACCCAAAGCTTCTTGCAATTTCTTCCAAAATCGCGAGGTGAATCTCGGATCTCTATCCGACACGATAGAAATAGGTACTCCATGTAATCTCACAATCTGAGAAACATACAATTCGGCTAGTTTATCCAATGAAAAATCCGTACGCACGGGGATAAAGTGAGCCGACTTAGTCAGTCTATCAACAACAACCCAAATCGCATCCTTCTTACTTGCTGACAATGGCAGTCCGGACACAAAGTCCATTGTGACTCGGTCCCATTTCCACTCGGGTATCATGATCGGCTGAAGTAACCCTGAAGGCACTTGATGTTCCGCTTTCACTTGTTGACATATTAAACATCTCGAAACAAAGTCGGAGATGTCTCGTTTCATACCATGCCACCAAAACCGACGTTTCAAGTCGTTGTACATTTTCGTGCTCCCCGGGTGAATTGACATTCGGCTACAATGGGCTTCGTTCAGAATCATCGGAATGAATTCCGAATTCTTTGGAACACACAAACGACTTCTAAACCTCAAACAACCATCATCATCAATCTGAAACTCCGATTCCTTGTTCGGAACACACTCAGCTCGTTTTGCAACCAATTCATCATCGACTTTCTGAGCTTCACGAATTTGATGAGTCAATAATGGTTTGGCTTTTATTTCAGCTACTAACACATTGTCAGGTAGAACAGACAAGTGTACATTCATCGCTCGTAAAGCAAACAGTGATTTCCGGCTTAAGGCGTCCGCAACCACATTAGCCTTTCCCGGGTGGTAATCAATGACAAGCTCGTAATCTTTCAACAACTCAAGCCAACGTCTTCGTCGCAGATTCAAGTCTCGTTGAGTCATCAAATATTTGAGACTTTTGTGATCCGAAAACACATGGCACTTCTCACCAAACAAATAATGTCGCCATATTTTCAATGCAAACACAATGGCGGCTAGTTCGAGATCATGGGTCGGATAATTTCTCTCGTGTGGCTTCAATTGTCTCGACGCATAGGCCACAACTCGACCTTCTTGCATCAATACGCAACCCAACCCAAGTAGGGATGCGTCACTATAAATGACAAACTCTTTACCCGATTCGGGTTGCACCAAAATTGGAGCTTCAGTCAAATGAGTTTTCAGTTGATCGAAGCTTTTCTGACATTTCTCCGTCCATTCGAACTTAACATCCTTTTGAAGTAGCTTCGTCATTGGTGTGGCTATCATCGAGAAACCTTTGACAAATCGTCGGTAATAACCGGCGAGCCCTAGAAAGCTCCGGACTTCGGTAACATTTCTCGGAGGCTTCCAGTTAAGTATGGCTGAAATTTTGCTCGGGTCAACTCGAATACCCGATGCGGATACCACATGACCCAAGAAGCTAACCTCTCTTAACCAGAACTCACACTTACTGAACTTAGCATATAACTGCTTATCCCGCAAAATTTGCAACACTAGCCTCAGATGCTCAGCATGTTCGGTCTCATCTCTTGAATAGACCAAGATGTCATCAATAAACACAACTACGAACCGATCCAAATACGGCCTGAAGATCCGATTCATCAAATCCATAAACACCGCAGGGGCATTAGTGAGCCCAAACGGCATCACTAAGAACTCGTAGTGACCGTACCTCGTTCTGAAAGCAGTTTTGGGTACGTCCGAATCTCGAATCCGCAACTGATAATAACCCGATCTCAAATCTATCTTTGAAAACACCGATGCTCCCTTTAATTGATCAAACAAATCATCAATACGCGGTAACGGATACTTATTCTTTATCGTCACTTTATTTAGTTGACGATAGTCAATGCACCACCTCATGGTTCCGTCCTTCTTTTTCACGAACAATACTGGTGCACCCCAAGGTGAGAAACTTGGTCGAGCGAAACCTCTATCCGTCAACTCTTGCAATTGAGCTTTCAATTCTTTTAACTCGGTTAGTGCCATACGATACGGAGCTATCGAAATTGGCGTAGTTCCAGGTACAAGCTCAATACCAAACTCTATCTCCCGAACAGGTGGCAAACCCGGTAATTCTTCAGGAAGAACATCCGGGTATTCACAAACCACCGGCACCGATTCGGGTTTCTTTTCTAACTCCTTGTCATCAAGTACATACGCGAGGTATGCTTCGCACCCTTTCCTTACATATTTCTGGGCCAACATTGCTGATATTACAGCTGGCAACCCCCTTAAGTCCGCAGACTCAACTCGGATTATTTCGTTATTTGCGCACCTCAAATAGATAGTCTTGCTTTTGCAATTCACAACCGCATCATGCGCGGTTAACCAATCCAAACCAAGAATAACATCAAACTCGTCGAACGGCAAAAGCATCAAATCGGCCGAAAAACAGGATTCTCGGATTATTAGAGGGCATCTCTTACACACTTTATCAACAAGTACGCATTGACCCAAAGGGTTTGATACTCGAATTACGAGCTCAGTAGACTCAACAGGTAGAGTCTTACTGGTTGCTAAGGTTTCGCATACATATGAATGAGTAGAACCAGGGTCAATCAATGCAATCACATTAGTATCAAAGAGAGTGAAGGTACCAGTGATGACATCGGGGGAGGATGCCTCCTCTCGTGCGCGAATGGCATATGCTCTAGCAGGAGTACGGTTCTCGGCTCGATCGGCCGTATCAGAGGCCCCCCTCTGACTACCACCCCTGCCTCCTAAAATTCTCGGTGGTCTACCTCTAGATGTCACTCCACTAGGTCTTGCACCTTGAATCTTATTCTTCTCATCCAGCTCCGTGCAATCTCTAATGAAGTGGTCCTTCAAACCGCATCCGTAACAGGCCCTGCTAGTAGACTTGCCCCAACATTCATCTAGGTGTCGTCTTCCACATTGGGGACATTCAGGTTTCTCGTGACGATTATTGCCCACACTAGCTACCGAAGTAGCTCAGGAGCCCATCGATGGTCTTGCCCTGATGGAAATTCCCGCAGTCGCCCTCGACTTATTAATGTCCTCCCTGAACTTCTTTACAGCTGAGAACGGAGCTTTACCCATCGATCTTTTACGATAATCTCTAGCTTCAAATTCAGCCTTCCTCTTCTCCTTTCCAAGTTCTTCCGCCTTGCAGGCCCGTTCGACTAGTGTTACGAATTCTTTTATTTCCAAAATACCCATTAGTAGCTTTAAATCTTCATTCAATCCTTCCTCGAATCTTTTGCACATAGCAACCTCATCAGCTACACACTCCCGGGCATACCTACTGAGTCTTACGAATTCATGTTCGTATTCAGATACAGTCATACGGCCTTGCTTGAGTTCCAAGAACTCCTTACGCTTCTGATCAATGAACCGTTGGCTAATAAATTTCTTTCGGAATTCCGTTTGAAAGAAGTCCCAAGTTACTCGCTCGTTCGGGACTATGGAAATCAAGGTCCTCCACCAATAGTAGGCTGAGTCTCGCAACAGAGATACAGCACATTTTAGACATTCGTCAGGTGTGCATGACAATTCATCGAACACCCGAATGGTGTTATCAAGCCAGAACTCGGCCCTTTCGGCATCATCAGTTACTATGGCCTTGAACTCCTCGGCCCCACGCTTCCTAATCAAGTCTACAGGTGGCTTACTCAGCCTCACAGGATCAGCGACTGATGGCATTACAAGCTCTTGGGGTGGATTATTCAAATTTGGGAATTGTTGGACAGCCGGGTTGGTTCGGGCATATTGCGCGACCCACTCATTCATCATGGTAAAGAAGGCTTGTTTAGCCCCCTCACCTTGATTATTCGCAGATGACTGAGGTTCAACAGGCGGCGTCCCTTGTGCAGGAGCAGCCGCTACGCTCTCAACGTCATCCGCTAGGGTTCTTTCTTCACCGGGGTCCATTTACTAATCAAAACAAAACATTTCAACCGTCGGAAGTCATCACACATTTAAACATTAACATTCGGCATGTATAGCTAGACTCATACGCGCTATGGTAGTCCTAGAACCGACTAAACCATAGCTCTGATACCAATCAAATGTAACACCCCGAACCCGAAACCGACACCGGAGTTGAACACGAGGTGTTAACTGACTTTAACCCCTTATAAAATTTATTTTCCAGACACTGCCCAATCTGTGTACTAGTCGTTTTAAAAATCATATCTTGAGTTTCGTAACTCAAAAATCAGTTTTGTAATTTTTCCCAGAAACTAGACTCACGTTCCCATCTATGTATTTTTTTCTAGAATTTTTGGTCGGGCCAATTAGTACAGTTTATTAGTCAAATTCTCCCATGTTGCAGGGGTCGACTACACTGACCTTTGCCCATTACGACTTGGATATCTCCCTGCACGGGGCTTCAATACTGATGCCGTTTGTTTCTATGAAAACTAGACTCAGAGAGGAATCTGTACATATATGGTACGACCCCTAATTATCTCTGGTTAATTTATAATGAATTTCCAAAGTCGGAACAGGGAATCCAGAAACCGTTCTGGCCCTGTCCCACAAAAATCTGATTTTCTCTTAATATACTGCCCATATGATCTTTTCGTTACTTCCTCATGAAAACAGACTCATCGAGCTTCGATTACATAATTTATTCATCAATTAATTCCACTCCTACTATTTTTAGTGATTTTTCAATCTCATGACACTGCTGCTGCCAGCATCTGTTACGAAAGTAACTAGGTCCATTTCATGCCTACCCTTGATCCAACTCAATCGAACATTCGTGCCATCTTCGCATGGCTTAAAGTTTACATGCCAAAGTTCAAACACAACGTAATAGCTTATACATGCCAAAATGTTCTTCTAAGCCAACTAAGAAGAAAGTACCAAAACTTGCTATCCGGTGTGATGACTTCGATGACGGCCTAACCCCGCAAAAATAGATGAGTCCAAGCAACCTATAATGGGTGACAAGGAAACACCGAGTGAGTTTATAACTCAGTAAGTCATAAGCAATGCACTACCATCCATCAATAACATTATCACAAGAGGAAACAAAATGGAACGAGACAATTTACTCCATCCATACCGAACCATACCATAGTTCCTCCAACCTATCGATTCAAATTCATATCAATTCATGCATTCACATTCCATATACTCATCAATAGGACATTGAAGCATTTTCATAAATCAATTTATTTTCGTTACAATCAAACGACTAAACGGCCTTTCACCCATCCTACGATAAATTTTATGTACGTGACTTCAAGTATATTTGTCACATAGGTTCAAACTTACCGAGCTCAACACCAAGTATAAGCATAGCACCTATTAGCCATGTACTCAAGACACTTACCCGATCCGCTGTCCGCGATCGACTCAATAGTGTCGCACACGTAGTGTCCATAATGATTCACGAATGTATATTGAGTCCGCACACTCAGTGCTATATAATCAACTCGCACACTTAGTGCTACGTAATCAAATCGCACACTTAGTGCTACATAGTCAAACTCGCACACTTAGTGCCGCATGGTCAATTCGCACACTTAGTGCATCATATTCATTTCGCACACTTAGTGCAACATAGTCAAATCGCACACTTAGTGCTGTACAATTTAATCCCGCGCACTTAGCGCCAATCTCATGGTCATAAATGGTTATACTCGCACGTTTAGTGCCGAGATCAACAACTCAGTACATCTTACCTCTTTTCTTTTCATTCAACAATTTCATCATCACATACGTACATGCATATATATATGTATATTTATTCATTCCATTCAGCATCAATACATAAACATTATGACCATTTGGAATAATACCAACTACATGCTTAATGACTTACCTTGTGTTGGGTAAGACGGTTCCAACTCGGCTACTCAGTGATCTTTTCTTTGCCTTTGCTTGATTCTCCTCCTTTAGCTCCTTGAGCTTAATCAATAATTCACTAGTTTAACCATCTTGTTAAACATTCATAATTCAATTACACATGCTTATGTATGTTTGTATATTCGGCAACCATCCTCACTAATTACCCATTTAGTCGATTATACACATAATTAAAGGTAACATCCCGAATGGGCATACTTGTGTATATATACATATATATGTATATATATATATACTTCGGAATGGGCATCACAATTAGATTTAACACCACCTTCATACTCAATTAGATGGCCGAATGTATGTATACATGTACAATGTCAACTATAACATCATGTAAATCCACATATAATTACATTTCTTAAGTTCCACATCTTAATGCCCATTATAGCCACTCCCATATTCTAAATCTAGCAATCGGCAACACCCACCTTTCCACTATGTTAGCCGAATACTCATTCTCTTCCTAGTCCTAAATTCGGCACCTCCAACAAAATAGCTTAACAATTTCAACTTTCATGCTAACATAACAAGCAACTTAACACATCCATATAACTAGCATGCTAATAGCATCAAGGTATCAACTAAAATTTTTTTAAGCTCCTTAGCCGAATCCTAACTCTCCAACAACCCCAAATCCAACCATGGGATAGATAGAATTTAGACTCATCCCCCAAAGGTTGTGTAAACTTCCAAAAATATCATTGAACATACCTTGATCTAAAGGACCACCTTGGCCGAATCTTGCTTCCTCTTCTTCCTCTAGTTACGACAATTGCAAAAGAAAGAAAACATGAACACTCCTTCTTCCCTCCTCATTAAGCATTCAAACTCCCTCATTTTCATGCCACAACATCAAACACTCCTCAGATACATGCAATGGCCGAACTCTTTCCAAGTTTTTCTCCCCTTCTTTTTCTTGGTTTTTCGGCTAGGAGATGGCAAGTATGACACCCTTTTTTTTTTGTTCACTTTCCTATTATTATCCCCATCATTTGTTAACCAAAAGAAAACATATTAAATTAGAATGAGTGGAGCATCATCACTCCTTGGCAGGCCACCATGTATTTTATGGGCAATTTGACATGCAAAGCCATGCTTCCTCACCCTATTATTAATTACTCCTTATAATTCATCTATCATCTTTTCTAACCTCGTCAACTAGGTCCTTTTTGAATTAATTCACAATCCTAAAGCTAATATTAAGCATTTAATTTCTCATATATTCACTGTCACACAAAAATTTATGCAATTAAAACACAAAAAATAAATTTTTGGCTCGGTAATGTGGTCTCGAAACCACATTCCGACCAGGGTCTAATTTGGGTTGTCACAATTCTAGCATTAGGTCTAAGCATAAACAAATGCACATAAGTAATACCACATATAATCAACCAAAACAATTATATAACATATTCATTACTTGTCATTCAACAACTGAACATATAAAGGCAATATAGAATCAAATACATATCCATCATTTTATCTCAATATTAAGCCAAAATTTATCATCAATCATCACCTAAATTATACCACATTTCATATTTACAAAATGAGCTAACTATTAAACTGTTTATGCATTATACTTACCATTTGTCATTGTCGAATCATTTAACTAAACATCACAAACATATAGACCAAGGAACATGCTTACCAAAATATACTTATCCCCTGTCAAATTACTAAATCATCAATTAACCTAATAATCAAGTCAAACCATATAACCTAATACCACACATATATACACCATGAAATACACTTCCACATTGAATTTAAGTCATAGCCATAAACACACAAACTTTAACATTATAATTAAGCCATTTTCGCATGGCTTATATATATACACAAACCAAAATCCATCATTTCCAAGTAATATCTAGCCTATACATGCCATAGGTTTGAAATTTGGCTTATAAAGTACCGAAAATAGTCAATAGTGTGATAGACTTTTACGACGATCCCCGAGCTCGTAACTTGATTCCAAAATCTATAAAACAAAGACAAATATACACACACTGTAAGTTATAATAGCTTAGTAAGTCATAAGCAAAAAATAACTCAATCTAACCAAACCAATTTTTAATAACATAATTACATTTTATATTCATAAGGCCGAATATAATCACTACATATATTTGCACATAAATCACAAATAAGATATCACTATACATAACCTTTGGCCGAATGTACTTTTCATATACACATATTTTCATTTACATTATCTATGATTTGCAACGCATATCAAGTAACCTACTTACCTTATTTTGAATAAGTAATAAGCTATCACATACCTGATCACTTTAGCTCATTTTACATATTCAATCACAACTTATCATTGCCCGTTGAACCATTCAAAATTGAATAGGATACTCGAATAATCACATATATCGTACAATGCCAACGTCCTAGGCATGGTCTTACATGTAATCACATATATCGATGCCAACGTCCCAGATATGGTCTTACACGAGAACAATATCGGAGATCCTATGTCATGACATATGTATCCTAGCTATTCTTAAGGTTTGTACGGGGCTTTCGGACATCGTAACTCGATCGAATCGAACTCGTACACATAGATTCCAAGCTTATACATATTCAGCTTTCACATATATACTATCACATTATACATTTTAGCATATATAGTTCGTATTTAATCAAATAAATAACATCTATTGGCTTATAAACTTACCTCGGACAAAGACAATCGAAACAGGACGATTATTCGACTACTTTGGTTTTCCCCTGATCCAAATCTGATTTCTTTGGTTCTTGATCTAAAAATATTAAAATTAAACTCATTCAAATATAATTTCCTTCAAATTAGTCCAGAAACACATAAATAGGAAAATTACCATTTTACCCCTGACATTTTACACTTTTTACAATTTAGTCCAAATTGCAAAAAACACAAAACATGCAAAATTTGCACACATCATGCTTAGGCTGAATCTTCCTTATGCTCATACAAGTCCATACATTTCATTTATTTTACATTTTAGTCTCTCAAATTATTATTTTTACAGTTTAGCCTTAATTACTCAAATTCATCAAAAATTCCAATACAAAACATATTAATCCAAAACATATCTTTCATAATTCATCAAATAACAACACAAAACTCAAATATTCATCAATGGAATAACTCAAAATATTCATCAAAATCAAAAATTCAAGCATGGGTTTGTACATTACACTATAACGATCTCAAAAATGTAAAAATTATCAAAAATCGAGCTAGTTACATACCTTGATTAAGCTTAACAATGGCTGAACCTTTTAGAAAATTATTTCTTTTCTTTTCTTTGATGTTTCAGTCAAAGCAAAAGGATGAACAAATGGCTTTCAAATTTTTATGTTTTATTTTATACATATTATTACATATTTTGCTAAATTAACCTTTATAAAATAATTATACAAACATTATATTCATGTCCTTAACCGTCCATGATTTTTAAATATGGTCTAATTGCAACATAAATTCCTCATGCAATAAAGACAACAACAATTCGGCCCCTTACAAATTAAACCATCAAATTTTCATTTTACGCGATTAAGCCCTTTTATTAAATCGGCACTCAAATAACAAAATTAAAACATGAAAATTTCATAGATATAAATTCATACATAATAAACATAGAAAATAATTTTTAAATATTTTTTTGACTCGGATTCGTGGTCCTGAAACCACCATTCCGAATAGGGTCTAAATCGGGTTGTTACACTATGAGAAATGTATGTCTAATGAACTTGCATGAATGATTCATATGGAATATGGATATGATATCCCAGGTCAATGGTTAATGTATATGAATAAGTAAAGTGTGTCTATGTTTGTTTTAATGACATGAACAAGTCTATTGTGAAAGAGTCTGTCATGAGTAAGTCAGATGTTAATGAGTCTGTCAAGTATGAGTCTACATGAAGTGTTTGTGTCTGTTTCTAGAGTTGACTAAAGGCATCCATCAGGACTAAAAACACAAATCTCTAAAAGGAAAAGTTCATGGCACTTTGAAGACCATATAGTGTAAGACTATGGCTAGGCTATGGCATCATATGGAGAATATTTAAACAATAATTGGGTGGGTACTAGACGATAAGGGGAACCACATGACGGTGAGTTTAGGTGAATCCCTGTCGTCAAAAACATCAATTTTCATAAAAGTGAGCCTTTTGTGGCTGTTTCTAGTAAAGAAATGTCATTGTGGAAAAATCTTTGATAAGGAATACCTTTGTGGTAATCTATAAGGAGACACCTTTGTGGCGAAACCTAAAGAAGTGCCTTGTGGCAATTTCAGTAAGGAAGTCCTTGTGGTGATATCTGTTAAAGGAAACCTTTATGGCAATCTATGTTAAAGGAAGCCTTTGTGGCAATCTCTATTAAAGGAAGCCTTTCTAGTCTGTTAAAGGAATCCTTTGTGGCTATCTTTGTTAAAAGGATGCCTTTTGGAAAATTCTGTCAAAAGGACGCCTTCTTGGTGAAACTCTAAAAAGAAAGTCTCTATGGCTTTATTTAGAATGGAACGCCTTTATGGCGAAATTTGAAGAATGGCTCTCGTGATGACCATATGAAAACAACATATTTGGGAAAACCCCATATAGTTACAAGGGATTAAGCTAGTGTGCACCAGAGTACGTGGCGAGGCAAGGTTATGTGTTGGAAGTATGTATAGAAACTGTACTAAAGTAAGGAAAATTTGGGAGAATTCTGAGGCTACCATGCCTAAAGAAAATGATATGACTAGGAAGTATGGAAAAAGGTATTAAGTTTGATAATAAGGTAAGATTGAAGAAAGGATATAAAAAGTATAGAGATGTTAAGTTTTATATGCTCAAGAGAGCAGAACATGGTTCTGAAGAAAGAAATATGGTAGCTTTAGTATTGTACTGTAACAACTTGTTTTTTAGTGGTGTCAGAAATAGTGGTTTGGGACCACAAATTTGATGGGTGAGTCCGTAAATATTATTATTTAATATTTACAAGTCAAATGTAGTATTATTTAGAATTTTTATCTAGTAATTTTTCTTTTTGAACGAATAGTTAAATACAAGTGGGTTTACCCTAAAGTCAAATGGTTTTAGAAAATGAGGTATTGGGACCTCGTTTCTATAAATTGAGCTCATAAATATTTTTATTAAATATTTACAGAGTTACTATATAGGTATATTGAAGTTTGGTCTGAAAATTTTAGTGATTTGATAGTTAATTAAAGAAAAATGACTAAATCATAAAAATCATAAAACTTAACCACTATTAGAGTTTAAGTGCTAATTGAGTATTAAAGTAAAATGGGGTGGATTCAAAGAGCAATTAAGCCATTTCAAATGTTAACAATCGGTGATATACTTTGACAATTGATTTTTATATTGGTTAAAATGTTTATTAAATTAAGTTAAAGTAATAAAATAATAATGTAACAGTCTGGTTTTGACCCTAGTCAGAATAGTGGTTTCAAGACCACAAATCCGAGTCAGATAAATGTTTTAATATTATTTTCCATGCTTAAAATGTGTGAATTAGCATGTGTGAAAGTTTCGTCTGAAAATTTAAGTGTTTGTATGTTTAATTTTGAAAAAGGACCTAATCGCGTAAAATGTAAAGCTATGTGCTAGATGTTAAAATTACTTATTTGACTTGGCTTTATAATTGTGAGGTCCTTATGTGGTTATTTGACCATTGGAAGTTTGAATGGACATAAAAGGGCATGTGTTAGGTGAATGGATAATTTTAAAACAAAGGGAAAAATGGTCATTTAGTTAATATGTTAATATTAATAAAACAAGAACAAGAAAACATGTTAATTTATGTGTTCATCCACCGAAATTGAAAAGAAAATAAAAGAGAAAGTCTCACTTAGGGTTCTGCACTTTGAATTGGTAAATTAGATCAAGAAAAAAGGAATTCAGACTTAGACTGAGGGAAGTCGAAGATTATAGAGTAAACAGTCCAAGTCGACAATTCCGAGTACGAGGTAAGTTTGTACTTAAAACTTGATATTGCAAGTATGTTTTGATGTTTGATTATACATGGATTGTATATATATTTGGTTTAGATGAATACGATAATAAATCAATGGTATTTGTACTAAGTGTGCGATTTAAACTAGCTTCGGCTATATGAGGCACTAAGTGTGCGATACCGAGATAGCTTCAGTTAATTGAGATGGCACTAAGTGTGCGAAATTATTATAGCTTCGGCTAATGTTTAAAGCACTAAGTGTGCGGATGTTTAAAGCATTGGTAATCTTTGAAAATTCTTAAAATATCCGAACAAGAGGTGAGAATGAAAATGAATGAATTTAAGAAGGTTCAGGTATGTATGATACCTATGTGGTAGATGGTATTATTCTTATAAAGTTCATTGAATTGGTAAGAATATATGGATGGTGTTAGCATAAAATTTATAGATGAATTGAGAAGTTATAAGTACTTATGTGTTGATGTTTTATATTTTATATACTGTTGATGATTTTTGGAACGAGCTTACTAAGCTTTTGAAAGCTTACTCTGTGTATGTTTGCATTGTTCTATAGATATCGAAGCTACTATGAGCTCGAGGATCATCGAGGATCATCACCACACTATTGAATCTCATTTTGGTACCTTTCAAAAATGTTTATAGTAAAGTATGGCATGTAGAGGCTAGAAGTACTTTGGATAGGTTTTGTAATGTTTATATTTAGCAATGTGATATGGTCTGGTATGGTTGTGGATATGTCATTGTTTTGGTAAAAGATATGTGACGCAATATGTTATATTTGATATGCTTGATTTGGATAAAAGAAATGGTAAATGATGGTAAGTTTTGACAAGTTTTAGCATGGATTTGAATGACGTATAGAAAGAAATGTTTTGACAAGCTTTTGACTTATGTTTGATATAGATTGGCAAGGCTTATGAGTATGTATTTGATTGGCAATGATATGTCATGAATGGCTTATGTTTTGGTTGTAAATTGGTCATATAATGTTGTGAAAATATGCTTGGTTTGGTGTTTGTAGGTTTGACCCAATTGGGGTGGCAAGTTGGCTATTCAAATGGCCTATTTTTGTCTATACGGGCAGGGACACGAGCATGTGCCTTAGTCGTGTGCGACACACAACTCTGTTGCATGGCCATGTGTCCCCTAGGGTACCCTACAATTGTAAGTTAGGTTCGAGCACAGTCAAGGCACACGGCGTATGGCTAGCCGTGTGGTCCAAGTCAGATTCAACCATGGCCAAATCACACGGGCGTGTCTTGTGGCCGTGTGAGCAAGTCAGTATGTATGCCCTATTTTGTCACGACCTAGACACACGGGTGTGTCTAATGTCGTGTAACGCACTGCCCTGTTCACACAGGCGTGTGACCTGTACTTGTTTGAAAAATGTTTAAAATTTTGGAAAAATTTTGTATGTGTTCGATTTAGTCCCGACTAATACATATTTAAGTTCTCATGACCTATATAAGGGACTCTATATTGATGATTGATCTTTAATGCTTCGATGCTTATGAAATGAATGTTAATGTTCCGTTTTGTCTGGTAATGCCTCTAACCCTAGTCTAGTGACGGATACGGGTTAGGGATGTTACAAATAAAACAAAAAGGAAGCCAATGTCATATTGTCATCTTCTTCTTTTCTTTTTATTTTTTTTTCAATTGAAATTTTTTTTTGAAACTTAAGGAAGCTTCGACCTTGTTTATTCAATTGCATGTAAGTCTATTTTTCATCGTTTCCTTGTAAATTTTATATTTTTGAAATCATTGTAACTTAATCAATCTAGCCGAAGGACTATTTTGTGAAACTGTCACAGTTTTGAAAACTTGCCATTGATGTTCTTGAAGCTTTCTTGAAGTTTATATTTGAGCTTGAAGATTGATGATGTATTTGAACTATTTTGTAAAGTAATTTTGAATAATTTTGAGTTTAGGGACTAAATAGATAAAATGTTGAAACTTGATTGGTTTTCTTGCAAAATTTTAGAATTTAATGGATGATTAGGATGTAAATAAATTCAGCAATATGGATTAGGGATAATTTTGAAATTAAGCTTGTTTCGATTTTAGGGACTAAATTGAATAAAATGAAAAATTTTAGGGTAATTATGGAAAATGTCAATAAAGAAGTCATAAGCATTAAATTTATTATTTATTTATATTTGAGCTTGAAGCTTGATGATGGATTTGAACTATTTTGTAAAGTAATTTTGAATAATTTTGAGTTTAGGGACTAAATAGATAAAATGTTGAAATTTGATTGGTTTTCTTGCGAAATTTTAGAATTTAAGGGATGATTTTGATGAAAATAAATTCAGCAATATGGATTAGGGATTAATTGTGAAATTAAGCTTATTTTGATTTTAGGGACTAAATTGAATAAAATGAAAAAGTTTAGGGTATTTGTGGAAAATGTCAATAAAGAAGTCATATGCATTAAATTAATTATTTATAAGTATTTGGAAAAACAATTGAAATAAACTACTATTTAGATCCGCAGTCGATAGATAATTATGGAAAAGGAAAAAAAACTTTTGATTAGTCCCTAACATTACATTTTTTGTTGTTTAGCCTTAGTAAGTTCATACAGTTTAATTTGGTACAATTTGTAATATTATGTTGATTTCTAAATTGTGTTATATTTAATATATATATGCATGTATATTTGAATTATTGCAAACTGGTACAAGGTGAGAAAGTGGATTGAATTGAAAAGGGTTATATGACTACTTGTATGGAGCTCAGATGAACATAGGATAGGATACAATTGGCATGCCAATAGGTTATTTTGCGCGCTGTACGAGATTGATATGTGATGAGATGATGATACATGACTTGATTTTATACACTGAGTATAATGGAATCCAGCATTTTTTGCAGATTTTCGAGTTATATGTATAGTGATTCTAGCATGTTTTTGAGGGCGGATGTAAAGCCTAAGGGCTTGGCACTTGGTGCCTAGGCTTGTGACTGGAAGGATATTAGCCTATGGACTAAGCACTTGGTGCCTGGGCATGTTCTTGGTTGGACTGGCTCGGTTGAGTATTCTGTCGTGTCTTGAGTGGATAATTGTGTGTCCGTATCTATTTATACCATTCATCAGGCTAAAGTTTTAATGGTTAAATGACTTAATCATGATATGTAACTAATATTTGGTTATGATTCCTTGTGAAAGACTTGTACATGTGTTCATGGTTTCCAATATTATATCATCACTTGGTAACTATTGATACTGTATAAATGAGTTGATTAAATGACTCATATTTCGAAACTTAGCTGTTGCATCTTGTGGTTGACAAGGTTAATGTTAGCTATTGATTTTGTTAATTATAAAACTGTGATTATACGGTAAGTTATAATGTTTAAACCTGTGAACTTTACTAAGCTCGTAAAAGCTTACTCATTTGTTTTCTTATAAATCTCATTTTGCAGAACTGGACAATCGGATAAAGTTGAAGATCACACTATCCAGCTATCTTTCGGTAGACTTTGAAAACGTTTAATTTGGGATATGTAGCATGTAATAGGAGTAACTTATATATGTGGATAAGTGCTCATTATAAATGGCATGTTTATGCTTGTATAAAAATTGTATACTTGTTGGTTAAAAGTATGGTTGATCATGGCTTGATATAGAGGTTTGAATGGGATATTGAGCGTGACTTGTGTTGGAACAATGGTTAATTGATGTCCTGTTTGGAATTGCCACACCCAAAAATTGGGCTTAGAAGTTTTAAGGGTAAATTAGAAATTTTGGCTCGGAATGGGTTCAAAAATTTTGAATTGTGCAAACGAGAAATTGTTTTCGTCTATGGCATTTTGAAAATTAAAACAATTTTTGAAAATAATGTTCAAAAGACTTTCAATTTTGAAATAAGGGCCGATTTGTAAAAGGGTCTAAATTATGAGCTTTTAAAAGGCAATTAAACTAAATTTTAATTTCCACCCGATTTTCTCCCTTCGTCTTCATAAAATCCACATTAGTCTCTTTTCCATATTTTTGTTTACCGTCCATTGCAGTCCAAAGCTCTTCTCATTCAATTTTGATTCCCAAATTTTATTCCTTAGATTTCTATCATTACCCAATCAATAAACCTCCATAGTATTTCAAGAAAAACACTCAAAACATCATAGATTTCTCCATTTTTGAGTTTTTGAGTTTTTTCTATTTTCAATTAAACGTTCGATTTTTCATCAACTAAGGTAATGATTCGATTCCTTATTAGTTTTTAATGTTATTTGATCCTTTAAATTGAGTTTTTAGCTGTTAAATCGCATGTTTTAAATAAAAGCCAAAATTTCGGTCGTTAATGGTGGATTTCAATATTTTGGGTAAAATGTGATTTCAAAGTGTTTTTCAATTAGTTTTTCCATGATCAGAAGGTTTCTAAACTTACTAAAAATTTTCATTGAAGATTTCCAACGTTTTAATGAATTTTCGTGAAAATTACCATAAGCATGTCAAAAATTTTGATACCATGAATTGGGTAGTTTTGAGTAATTTAAAGGTTGAAAATCAGTTGTAGTTGAATAATAAGATGAACGCAATCAGTTCTAGGCAAAAATATTAAGTATAGACTGAGATAATTGAAATTCAAGTTTTCTATGTCGAAGGTTTCAATTACACGAGAATTTAACTTAGGCTTGTGCTTTGATTGTTTGAAATGAGTCTTTGGCTGACTGTTGATTGTGTATATTGTATGGTTATTATGTGTGAAGCATCGAAACCATTGGATCCTTCTATGAGCAAGATGAAAGGCAAGAAAAAGCTAGTTTAAGCTGTCGGCAATTAGGCAAAAGCATGATAGGTGAATGTTATGAATCGCTACTGTAGACACAATTCATAGTGTTAATTAGGAGCTTATAAATAGTCTAAACCTGTATCCTAAGTTCTGAGTGTAAGCTTTTTATTTCCTTTGTTTTATTTTGGCAAATTATGTGATTATGTGAATAATTGTAGATTAATTATTATGATGCGATATTGTGATATGAGACATGCGTGATGACTATTGTGAATTGTGTTGTGTTGTGGGCATGATATACGTGCCAAATGGCAGTGATAATGATATGCTAATAATACAAATATGTAGTGAAAGAGAGCGGAATTTCAGTAAGTATATATGTGTTGAATTGTGAAATGTGATATTATTATGATAGGTAATAGATGAGACTACTTGTATGTGATATATGACATACTAATTTTAATGAACACAAATGTGGTCGAATATGTGATGTCTCAATTAGCATTATTTTGGCACTTAAAGTGCAATTAAATGTAAATCTAATAAGCAGGCATTGTGTACAAGTTGTGAAGTAAATTGATGAATATGAACAAAGATGATGTACATTAAATCAATAATTAAAAATGTGTAATTGTAGATATCTTGGCCTTGTAATCTCTTGAACAGTTGGATATAGTTGGCATGCCATAGGATTATGAGTACTCATCTATATGTATTGAGTTTTTGGGCATTGAGGCCCTGGGACAGGTTGGAGAGATAAGGGAATGTGAGCTAAGCTCAATTAAAAGACATGTTTGGTGTGCAGGAGAGTGCTAGCTTTATGCTTCACTTTTTGGGATATGTTCGAGTCTATGAGCCAATTGGTGTGTTGGAGATTTGTGTATCCGATGTGTGGTGGTAGAGCTCACTTTTATGTTTCATAGCCTCAAGTGCCAAATCATCTTTTAAATGTGATATTATATATTGTGATAATACGGTAAGAGATGGATGCTTATAATTGTGAGTAATATGCTAAATGAGTTTATTTAAGCTTTATGAATATGTTAGTATGTTGTCATAGTAAATTGTGTATGTAATTGTAGTTTGGGTCGTTATCATTTAACTTGTGAATGCATGTGAATATATAAGCTAGACTTGTGAATTATTAAAGCATGTATACATTGTTTAGTCATGATGAATTACTGTAAAATGAGTTATTTGAATATGAGTTAAGTGTAGCCATACGTGAGAGTATATGCTAGTTTTATGGTTTAATGAAGCATGAATATGTTATTGTGGCATGGTTAGGATATGGTTGTGAATGTGTTGTAGTATGCTCTTGTTTAACATTTGGTGTTGTGTATACTTTGTGGTTATTCCGACATTCACTGAGCTTGTTAAGCTCACTCACTCCTTTCAATCCATTGCAGATTAGTTGTGTGTCAATGTGAGTAGTGTGGTTAAACAACCCGTTTTTCATTAGTGTCGGAAACATTGGTTTCGGGACCATAAGCCCGACAAGTAAGTCTGTATTATTTATTAATTAATTTATATAAGTGAATTATAATTTTATATTAAATTTTGGTTCAATGAATTTTAGCTAATTGAATAAATGGTTAAGTATAAGTGGTTGTTTTGAAAGTCAAATGGCTTTGGAAAATGAGGTATTGGGACCTCATTTCTATAAACTGAGCCCGTAAATATTTAATAAAAATATTTACGGAGTAACTATATAGGTGGATTAAATTTTGATCTGGAAATTTTAACGTTTGGATAGTTAATTAATTCAAAAGGATTAAATTGTAAAAGATGTAAAACTTACTTATTATTGAATTTTAATGATTAAATGGTCTTAAAGGGTGTTACATGATAATTTAACCATAATTAAATTATGGTGGACGACACATAGGTGGTTTTTAAGTAAACTATGTATTAAATTATATTTATTTCATAAAATATGTTAAAATAATAAAGATAATAATAAAAGAAACATAAAGCAATGTCATCTTCTTCACCTTTATGTTCTTCACCGAAAACCATGGATAAACAAGTTGAGAGCTTTGACCATCCCTTTTTACTCTTGCATGGTATGATTTGTTAATCTGTTTCTTGTAATTTTTATGTTTTTGAGATCATTGCAATTATGTCCAGCTAACTCGTATCTCCGTTTTTGAAACTATTAAAAATTTTGGATTTTTCCATTGATGAATCTTAATTATTTTATATGTTAAATGATGAATTTGTAGTCTTGATTTTTGTTTAGGACTATGTTGTAAAGTGATTTTAGTTAATTTTTAGTTAAATGATTAATTTGATAAAATATTAGAATGGAAATTGAATTTTTGTAAATTGTGAATAATTTGGGACTTTAAGTTCAGCTAGCATGGGAAATTTTGAAATTTTGATAAATTTGAAATTTCAGGTTTATAGACTAAATTGAAAGAAATATAAAATTTTAGAAAAATGTGTAAATAATGAAAACTTAAGGGTCATATGTATAAAATTGAGTTGGGATGTGTATTTGAATTTGATAATGTAACACCCCAAACTTGGCCTAGAGGTTAGACCCGAATCTGGAATGTCACATTGAAGTGTTTTTCGAAAACCATGTTCTCATTGAAAACCCTTCTTACTATTTAAAACCTCTAGCCATTTTAAAACTTGTGAAATGTTAATTCTCTTAAAACCTTACTTGCTGCGGAAGCTTAATTTTAAACAGTTGCGGAAACATGATATTATGAAAACCAATTATTGTTTTGGAAAACCGCCTCCTACTTCTAACAAATATTAAGCATACTAAATAAATTTCCTAAATAAAAAGTTAAGAAAATAAAGAGGCCTTAATACAACCCAAATCAAAAACCAAAGTGCTTAACTAAATAAATGAAAAAGAAAAACATGTATAGTTGTGTGGTCATCTCCGAGTCCCTCTGTGACACTGATCCACCTAACGCTGAGGATTACCTGTACAGTTAATAAACGGGGTGAGTTTACGAAAACTCAGTGTGTAATCCCCTTACGAGAGTAATAGTTAGTATACTGAAATAGAAATAGAAACAGAAACAGTCTGGCTAGAGCCCATTAACAGAAACAATACAGTCTAGTTCAGAGCATATGTAGGCCAAAACCTATTACGATAACATTTGGGTCACAGCCCATAACAGAATCAGTTAGGCCTAGCCCAAACTAATAACAAAACAGAATGTGTGAATGTATGGATGCATGTTATCCCATCCAACCCTACACTTGCCTCCGTCCAACCCTGCACTACCTGTGGGGAATAACTCACCCATGCCATTCCTACACTTACAATGTTAGCACCGGTTGCAGCACTAACCGAAATCGCAGCAAAACTGCTAGCAATATGCATGGCTTAAAGCCATTATTATAATAATACGATCGGCACAAAGCCATCGATAACAGATCGACACATAGCCATCAAATCATATCAGTACAAAGCCATCGATAACAGATCGGCACATAGCCATCAATATCATATCGGCACAAAGCCATCGATAACAGATCGGCACATAGCCATCAATATCATATCTGTAACACCTCTTACCCGTATCTAAGGCTAGAACAGAGTACGAGGCATTACCAGACTTAACAATACACATAGATGAAAACCAGGCCATAAAATTTCATTTAATTCAAAACTTTTCGAACACATGAATAACAAACAAAGCTAGCTATATCATCACATCAAAACATAGGACATGGCACGATTAATTAAACTTATAAGCCATAATGGATAAGGACTACATCTCATGATCATATACGATAACTCAATGCAGACTGATACGTATGGTCAAAATTATAATAAAAATACATATCACAAACCAACTTCCTACACATGCCACTCACTTGATATTTCTAATATTTGAATTAATTCTCCCAAAATGATAGTTTGATAGTGTGATTTTGCCTCCGACGATCTCCAACCCCGAGCCGACTTGCCAATAGTAAAGAAATGGAGAGGATGGGTAAGCTTTACGCTTAGTAAGTTCATATGAAAATAATAAGCAATTACTACCACGCTTTTCAAGATAAAACACTATAATTGTACAATTACACATGTTCAGGTTAAGTTGTGTTATCAAGTTAAAGTTACTAAATCATTCATATCTGAAGCTAAAAAACTCCAAATTTAGTTTCGTTAATTTTCCTTGAAACTAGATTCATATATCTTTCTCCCATAAAATTTCCAAAATTTTTGGTTTAGCCAATTAGTACTGTTTATTCATTAAAGTTTCCCCTATTTCAGGGTATGACTACTCTGACCCCTGTGCACTACGAACCAAATTTCTCCTTGTACAGAATTTCAACTACCATTATGTTTGTGTCCCTTAAGAATAGACTCAATAGGAAATCCATGCATGTAAGGTATTACTCTTAAGAATTTTTTTACAATTTATGGTGAATTTCTAAAGTCAGCAAGGGATCTCGAATTTATTCTGACACTGTCTCACAAAAATTATAATATCACATAATATATAATTCTTTTTCTCCCCCTATTTATTTTATATGAAAATAGACTCAATAATCTTTAATTCCATTATTTTTTTGAAATTTAATTCAACTTACACAATTTTTGGTAAATTTTCAAAGTCATGCACTGCTGCTGTTCAACACTATTTTACTACTAAAGTTCACTTTTACACAATTCACTTAATCCATTCCATTTTACCGAGGTTCGCTCAAATATCGAGCATATTGCTCATAAATTCAAATAAACATATACTTGCACTTGTTCATCACATAATCACTTTCACATGTATCTTCATTTAATCGATTTCCCATTGAACTCATCGGAATAATAACAGATACACAATTGCCTGCACATTTTCCCATTTCCACACTTGTAGCCGAAGCTATTTGGTACGCATAGTAGCCTGCACTTAGTACTACACATGCGACCAATAATCTGGTACACGTAGTAGCCTGTACTTAGTACTACACACGTGATCACAGTTTTCAGGTACGCATAGTAGCCTGCACTTAGTACTACACATGCGACCAATTATCCGGTACACGTAGTAGCCTGCACTTAGTACTACACACGTGACCTCACAATAGTTCATTTGTATTGTTTCTATTCCGAAGGTTCAACCGGGAAATTCCTCACTTTTCAACATTTTACTAAATTGTCCGTAATCAATTTAAATTCATAACTTACATCAAATAACCATTTGATAGGCAGCCACATTTCATATGATATCAAAATATAATAACATAAAAAGAATCGATAGATTATTTATGTACGAACTTACTCGAAGTGTCGATCTCACTATCCATAGTACCAATTGTCCATTCATAGTATAATAAGACACAACTCAAATATTAAATCAGCTTTTAAGAATTTACGTAACATATATCACATATTTCATATATCACTTGTCATGTATCATCATTTTCTTGCATTTCATGTAATATTCTTTCAGGTCATATTTCCACATCATAAACACCATTCCATCAACTTTTCCAATATATTAAATCATACAATATATGCAATAATAGTAAGAAATATAATTCAAACATCACATTGCATTATTGTTATCATACGAACTTACCTCAATCCAGAAACAGTAATTTACCATTTTAGTCCATAACCTTGTATTTTCTCGATTTAAGCCCGAATCTCGATTTCCTTCATAATCGAGCTTGGAAGCTTGGAAACCCTAGCCATGGAGTCTCCCTTGGTATACATGTCCATGGTGAAGAAGATGAACAAAATTGGCTTTTAATTTTGTATTTTAATTCATTTTACCCCTAAATGACCAAAATGTCCTTTTTACTAAACTTTCCAAAAATTCCATCCATGTCCAATTTTTGTCCATAAACTTAGAAATTGGTCAAATTGCTATTTAAGACCTCCTAATTAATATTTCAAAGAAATTTCATACTAGAAACTTCTAGAATGCAAGTTTTGCAACTTATTCAATTTAGTCCCTAACTTCAAATTAAGCACTTTATGCATAGAATTTCTTCACGAAATTTTCACACAATCATGCAATCATATCATAGACCTCAAAATAATCATAAAATAATTATTTCTATCTCAAATTTGTGGTCACAAAACTACTATTCTGATTAGGCCCTAATTCGAGATATTACAATATCGGCACAAAGTCATCGATAACAGAATAATTGGCTTTAAGCCATCGGTAGCTGTATCATGTTAGGCACATAGCCATCAGCAACGATAATATAGTTGGCACACGGCCTCGGGTAAATATGATCGACATAGAGACGTCAATGATCATATACTGGGCTTAAAAGCCACCGATAGATCCACGGTTGTCAAGCAACCATGCGATCCTCAATCGGTGGATCCACGGTCGTCAAGCAACCATGCGATCCTCAATTTCTTCCTCCGTTTCATAATCCCCACCCATGTGCGACATAACATTATATGAATGTAGCAAATATACACACGTCATACAAAATCATACAAGTCACAGTCACAATAGTCCAATCACAGTCATACATTCTCAGTCAAAACATAGCCAAATCAATCAAATTGTATTATCAGTGAGTCATATACCCTAGAGGGGCAGAACGGTCTTTTTACCCATTAGGGGTATTTTAGTCATTTCACCTTACAAGGGCATTTTAGTAAATCTACAAACCAAGGGTGTTTCAATAATTTTTGAAAGCCAATGGTATTTCTGTAATTTTGTAAATCAGGGGTATTTCTGTAATTTTACAAATTAAGGGTATTTCGATAATTTCACAAATTAGGGGTATTTTGGTAATTTTACAAATTAGGGGTATTTTGGTAATTTTTCTAATTGAGGGTATTTTTGTAATTTTGTAAACCAAAGGTATTCAATAATTTTGTAAACCAAGGGCATTTCAGTAATTCTACCCTACAGGGGCATTTCAGTAATTCTATCCTACAGGGGCATTTCAGTAATACTAGCCTACAGATATGAGATTCACATAGTACAATCCAATTTTTATTCTACAATCATATAATTTATCCACTTGGGCTCATGGGCCCACATGGCCTATCGTGGCCCAAAGCAAACTAAGCCCACGAGAGCACTCATGATGGCCTCAACCATCACGTCAAAGCTCCCACACGTGTGCTAGCACGCTCGTGTGGCTGCCATCATCGTGTGACCGGCATTTCGGCATTTGCCGTTCTACATCTAGAGTAGTGCGAAATACAAACCTGTTTATGAGAACGCGCCGAAGTCCACGATCACTAACCTTGCCACATCCTGCACTAAGTCTTAATCACTTTTTCCCTCTCCAACTCATATGGTTTGCTCTATTTAAAGCCGGCTTCTTGCCAATTCTCATGTTAGCTTCCCGATGTGGGATTACTTTCAACCATTAGGAAAATTCCTTATTTTTTTATGACCACTTCAACCACAGAGTTCCCATCCAACTCCACCTCCTACACAGCTCAAATAGCAAAATAAATACCCCATTGTGCATCCCAAGACTTGAACCTTAGACCTCACAGTTACACAACACGCCACCTTGCCACTACACCACAAGGTTCTTTCTATGTCATATTTTATCCTCAATTACTTATAAGGCATATGTGCTAACGTCCAGATTCTTTTAAAAGAAAAACCAAAATAAATTGCAAGAGCCAAGACTTGAACCCAGGCTCCCTTGCAACCTTAATGACGCCACAACCACTAGACCACATGTTTTCTTGTGTCATTATTTACCACAATAATTTGAAAAGCCTTCATCTAAGCACCTAGGATTTTATTCACTTAAAACCAAAATTTTTGCTAAAGCCCAGGTTTGAACCCAAGATTTCTCCAACACTTCTCAGGGCCATTTACCACCAAAGCAGACATTTAATTGTGTCATTTCCTTGTACAATTAAATGCTTATATACAACCTCCTTATGGGCCCATACACAAGGCCCAATACTTCTAGGCCCAAATTCGGGGCGCTACAATTCTACCTCCTTAAAGAAATTTCGTCCTCGAAATTTTCAATTATCTGAACAAGCGCTTAGCTCAATCTACACCACAACGCTCCCGTTGCGCACTCTAGTTCCAAACTACACTAATACATTTTTAACTTAATCTCAAAACTTCTCACACCCAACCAAACATCTAACCACAAAAGCAAACAAATATTTACCACACATGCATACAATTTCTATATTCAAACATCACATCCAAACAAAACACACCTGACTTAAAAGAAACTGTACAATCCCGAACCCGATGCTCCTTAGACCCGATCTGAGACACGCTCTTAACTTCCTCCAGCATTCACTCAGATGGCGCCTTTTGCAATGCTCGCAAGTCGGAAGGTTCGAACACGTCTTAACGCTTTTCACAGAACGAGGTTCCTGCTTCAGAGAACTGTGATCCCTCTTCCTGCTGCACTCCAAGCACCTAGCCTGAAGTGTTTCACCATACGCCTTAACTCTTACCTCGAACACTTCTTCCAGCACTTCCCTTACCAACTGGGTCAGTGCCTCCGTACCAAGCTCCAGGTTATTGTTACCTGAAGTTGGTGGACTTACCTTGACTACAGTTTCCTGAACCATCTCATGTTCCAGGGAGACGGGCGACTCCTCGCGACCTTGCTTGCCTTCGGAATCCATCACAGTACTATTGCTAACCAAAAAAAAATCTGATTTCCAGAACATACACTAAATAAATACAAAATCTAACTTTAAGTACAGTCTAACAGATAACTTACGGATTCGGCACCGGAGACTCGGTAACCATACTTTCAGGAAAATATTCAGAAAAACATTTCAAATACTTCAAATCTTTTCAAACCTTTTTGAAATAATTCTTTCGGAAATCTAATTTTAAAACCAATTCTATAGTCCAGTTTTGTAACCTAGCTCTGATACCACTAAATGTAACACCCCAAACCCGGCCTAGAAGTTAGGCCCGAATCTAGTATGTCACATTGAAGTATTTTTCGAAAACCATGTTCTCATTGAAAACCCTTCTTACTATTTAATACCTCTAGCCATTTTAAAACTTGTGAAACGTTAATTCCCTTAAAACCTTACTTGCTGCGGAAGCTTAATTTTAAACAGTTGCAGAAACGTGATATTTTGAAAAGCAATTGTTGTTTTGGAAAACCGCGTCCTACTTCTAACAAATATTAAGCATACTAAATAAATTTCACAAATAAAAAGTTAAGAAAATAAAGAGGCCTTAATGCAACCCAAATCAAAAACCAAAGTGCTTAACTAAATAAACAAAATAGAAAAAAATGTGCAGTTGTGAGGTCGTCTCCGAGTCTCTCTGCGACATTGATCCACCTAACGCTGGGGATTACCTGGACAGTTAATAAATGAGGTGAGTTTACAAAAACTCAGTGTGTAATCCCCTTACAAGAGTAACGGTCAGTATACCAAAACAGAAACAGAAATAGAAACAGTCTGGCTAGAGCCCATTCACAGAAATAGTACAGTCCAGTTCAGAGCATACGTGGGCCAAAGCATATTACAATAACATTTGTGTCATAGCCCATAACAGAATCAGTTGGGCCTAGCCCAAACTAATAACAAAACATAATGTGTGAATGTATGGATGCATGTTATCCCATCCAACCCTGCACTTGCCTCCGTCCAACCTTGCACTACCTGTGGGGAATAACTCACCCACACCATCCCTACACTTACAATGTTAGCACCGGTTGTAGCATTAACCAAAATCGCAGTAAAACCGCTAGCAATATGTGTGGCTTAAAGCCATTATTATGATAATACGATCGACATAAAGCCATCGATAACAAATCGGTATATAGCCATCAATATCATATCGGTACAAAGCCATCGATAACAGAATAATTGGCTTTAAGCCATAGGTAGTCGTATCATGTTAGGTACATAGCCATCAGCAACGATAATATAGTCGGCACACAAACTCGGGTAAATATGATCGACACAGAGTCATCAATAATCATATATTTGGCTTAAAAGCCACCGGTGGATCCACGGTCGTCAAGCAACCATGAAATCCTCAATTTTTTCCTCCGTTTCATAATCTCCACCCATGTGCAACATAATATTATATGAATGCAACAAATATACACACGGCATACAAAATCATACAAGTCACAGTCACAATAGTACAATTATAGTTATACATTCTCAATCAAAACATAATCAAATCAATCAAATTGTATTATCAGTGAGTCATGTACCCTAGAGGGCAGAACGGTTTTTTACCTATTAGGGGTATTTTAGTCATTTCACCCTACAAGGGTGTTTTAGTAAATCTATAAACCAAGGGTATTTCAGTAATTTTTAAAAGTCAATGGTATTTTTTTAATTTTTTAAATTAGGGGTATTTCTATAATTTTCCAAATCAATGGTATTTCGGTAATTTTCCAAATCAGAGGTATTTTGGTAATTTTACAAATCGAGGGTATTTCAGTAATTTCACAAATCAGGGGTATTTTGGTAATTTTTCTAATCAAGGGTATTTTGGTAATTTTGTAAACCAAAGGTATTCAGTAATTTTATAAAACAAGGGTATTTCAGTAATTTTACCCTACAGGGGCATTTCAATAATTCTATCTTATAGGGGCATTTTAGTAATTCTACCCTATAGGGGTATTTCAGTAATACTAGCCTACAGATATGAGATTCACATAGTCCAATCCAATAGTTACTACACAATCATACAATTTATCCACTTGGGCCCATAGGCCCATCTCGGCCCAAAGTAATCTAAGCCCATGAGAGCACTCATGATGGCCTCAACCATCACGTCAAAGCTCCCACATGTGCGCTCGCACGTTCGTGTGGCTACCATTATCGTGTGACCGGCATTTTGGCATTCTGGCATTTGCCGTTCTACTGCTAAAGTAGTGCGAAATACACACCTATTTATGAGAACGTGCCGAAGTCCACGATCACTAACCTTGCCACATCCTGCACTGAGTCTTAATCACCTTTTTCCCCCTCCAACTAATCTGGTTCGCTTTATTTAAAGCCAGCTTCTTGCCAATTCTCATGTTAGCTTCTCGATGTGGGATTACTTTCAACCATTAGGAAAATTTCTTATTTTTTTATGACCACTTCAACCACAGAGTTCCAGTCCAACTCCACCTCCTACACAGCTCAAATAGCAAAATAAATACCCCATTACGCATCCCAAGACTTGAACCTTAGACCTCACAGTTACACAACATGCCACCTTGCTACCACAGCACAAGGCTCTTTCTGTGTCATATTTTATCCTCAATTAATTATTAGGCATATGTGCTAACATCCAGATTCCTTTAAAAGAAAAACAAAAATAAATTGCAAGAGCCAAGACTTGAACCCAGGCTCCCTTGCAACCTTAATGACACCACAACAACTAGACCACATGCTTTCTTGTGTCATTATTTACCACAATAATTTAAAAGGCCATCATCTAAGCACCCAGGGTTTTATTCACTTAAAACCAATATTTTTGCAAAAGCCGATGTTTGAACCCAAGATTTCTCCAACACTTCTCAGGGTAATTTACCACCAAAGTAGACATTTAATTGTGTCATTTCCTTGTACAATTAAATGCTTATATACAACCTCCTTACGGACCCATACACAAGGCCCAATACTTCTAGGCCCAAATTCGGGGCACTACAGATAAGATTGAATTTAATTATTATAAATCAAGATTTGACTCGGGCGGAGGATAACTGAAGAAAGGGGAAAATAGCGGATTAATCCCTGTGAGTCAACCGTTAGCAAATATTAAGTAAGTTCATAGTGTAGTAATATATATTTATGCTTGTCCCTTTATGATTATGTTATTCTTTTCTAGTTAATGGTATATAGGTGGAATTTCATTAGTCACTTATATATTATTAAAATTTCAAATTAAGTACAAATGGAAAATAAATTTTTGATGATGGTAATTATTGTGATTGCACATTATTGAAATGAAAGTTACAGATTTTTAGTATGTGTACAGAAATAAGAAGTGCCTCTGAATGATGGATTTATTGATATTACAATTTTAACTATAATGCTCGGTTGAAAGTGGTAAACAGTTAGGATACGATTGGCATGCCAATAGGTTTAGAACGTGCGCTTGTATGGGATTGCACTTCGGTGCCTCTGTTTGTACTCTGGTGCCTTTGTTTGCACTTCGGTGCTTATGTTACGCATCTTTGATACCTCTAATGTAGTGTAGTTACCCTAGTATCAGAGTCAAGTTGTTATAGTTCATCAAAATATGTATTAATTGGCTTAAAACTTATTTATTTGCTCAATTCTATGGAATGTTTAAATTGCTACTATATGATAAATAGCACTATGAAATGCTTATGTATAAATGTTGACAAGTACAATTTGGTTAGTTCTTTTGAAACGTATCAATTATGTTATATTTGACTATATACTAATACGGTGTGATCTTGTATTCGGTTATCATGAATTAGAAATTCATCCTCTTGGTTATCTATTTTGTTTAAACTAAGTTGATATTGAATTATGAATGATTTGGAGGTGATATGTTTAGATGAATATGGAGATGTTAAGTGATGAAATTGAATAATTAATGATTGTGTGCTTAAAATTTGTATGTAACAATATTGAAACTGTAACACCCCGTACCCGAGACTGTTGCCGGAGTCGGACACGAGGGGTTCACAGACTAAATTCGCTTACTATCGCAGTCCATTTTAAAAATTTCCAGGCAGTTGGCTAACTGGGTCACTGTCACCTTAAAAATCATATCTTGAGTTTCACAACTCGAAAATCAGTTTCGTAATTTTTCCCTGAAAATAGACTCATATGTCCATCTACATATTTTTTTCTAGAATTTTTGGTCGGGCCAATTAGTACAGTTTATTAGTCAAAGTCTCCCATGTTACAGGGATCGACTACACTGACCTTTGAGCATTACGACTTGGATATCTCCCTGTACAGGGCTTCAATACTGATGTTATTTGTTTCTATAGAAACTAGACTCAAAAGGGAATCTATGCATATATGGAATGACTTCTAATTATCTCTGGTTAATTTATAATGAATTTCCAAAGTCGGAACAGGGAATCCAGAAACCGTTCTGGCCCTGTCTCACGAGAACCTGAATATCTCTTAACATACTGTCCATATGATCGTTTCGTTACTTTCCTATGAAAATAGATTCATCAAGGTTCGTTTACATAATTTATTCACTATTTAATTCCATTCCTACTATTTTTAGTGATTTTTCACATCCACATCACTGCTGCTGCCAGCATCTGTTTTTAAGGTAAACTTTACCTATTTCATGATCCTCCATGGATCAACTAGAGTTTGTCATACATATTCCAAAGGTGATCAAGAATAACCCTTCCCATGGCTAACCGTTACCAACATTTCCATACCTCTCGACGGACAACATGCAAAACGATTATAATGCTATGATCAAAGTATATTTAAGCCATTTTCGCATGGCTATCCAAATTTACACAAAACCGAAGGGTACATGACCAACAACAAAAGGGTAGTCCTATACATGCCATTTTCAGAGTTGAACCAAAAGTGTACCAAAAGGGCTTTGATAGTGTGGGCGACTTCGACTTCAAAATCCCGAGTCCGATAGCTGAAGAACCAAAATCTATAAAACAGAGAATCAAAGAAACAGAGTAAGCATTAAATGCTTAGTAAGTTTTGAGCAAAGAGTTTAGACACAACCAAAGTATAGCATTCATGTAGCTAAACGGAAAATTTCATATGCACAAATTTTCAATATCATACTTACTTCACATTACCAACCCTTATGTTCATACAAAAAAGATCAACTTAGCCAAAGGCCGGTAGCTCATTTATCAACTGAGCGAATACTTATTTGTAAGGGCTCAACTAATTCAAAGCACATACGAAACATACCTCAATGCTGGGATGTTACAAGCGTATTAACTGAAATTTTTACAGCAAGATCGTTCATTCCCGAATCACGTACCTTCGAAATTTTACCGGATATAGCTACACGTTCAAATGCCTTCGGGACATAGCCCGGTTATAGTAACTCGCACAAATGCCTTCGGGACTTAACCCGGATTTAGTAACTCGCACCAATGCCTTCGGGCTTAGCCCGGAATTAGTAACTCGCACAAATGCCTTCGGATCTTAGTCCAGATATGGTCACTTAGCACAAAGCCTTCGGGACTTAGCCCGGACATCATTCGAATAACCATGCACATTTAACAATAAAACATGACATATTCGTATTTCATTTTCATTAGCAAAACTCAAACACAAGACACTTATCACTCTTGCAATTTCGGCTCAATAGCCACACACAAAGAGCATGATTTTGATTTGCTTAAAACATGATCTAATCAAATCATAATTTAAGCTCTATTACTCAAGAACTTACCTCGGATGTAGTCGAGCGATTTCGACAGCTGTTCGATCACTTTTTCCTTTCCCTTATCCAACTGTGGTCCTCTAAGCTCTTGAGCTAATTCAAACAAATTTAACTCATTAAAGTCTCATTTTGCTAGCTTATGGCCGAATATGACAAGGAGTTTGATAGGTCATATGGCCACCTTTTAGCTCAAATACACAATGGTCATACGCATTTTTAATCACATCAAGCAATTTAATACAATTCATTCGAACATCAAAAGAGAAGCTCAAGGTACTTAGCCCATATATACATTAGACATTAGAGTCACATATGTACGAAATCACGAATCGAATTCAACATACTAGCTAATATTTCCCCTTAGCCGAATTTTCTAAGTCAAGCTAAAGCCATCAATAGGCTACCTATGGCCGAACATACACATAACTTATGTACTTATTCATGTGGCCGAACATACATGTCTATGTTGGGGCCGATTGCAACACTTAATACATTCTACAAGTATGGTCACTTGTATTGACTAAACACCATTTTGTTTCAAGTTCAAAACTTGGCTAATACACACATATATACACTAGTAAAGCATCCTCTCCCTTTCCATCAATTTAACACATGCATTACTCATTAATATACAAAAATTATATTCGGCCTTAGCACACAACTTGCTAGCCAATTCTTCTCCATCTAGCAACTAATGCACATATGTGCTCATTCGTTAGACTCTACTTCATCTAACAACAACCATATTTTTCCCTTCTACTTCCTACCATGGCCGAATGCATCACAACACCATACCATTTCAATTTTTGGTCATGGTTAAACAAAGAACTTAATGTCTCACTCAAAAATGCTAAAAAGAAGATTCAAGAATCATCAATCCACCATCACATGCACCATTACAAAGCTTCAATTTTAGCATGCAAATGATATCAACACAAATCCACCTTAGCCGAATATCATCTCCATGACATAGTAAAGATTTGAACCATGGGCTAGTTAGAACTCAAGCTAACTACTAAAATATACATGAATCTCATGGAGCAACCTCAAACATACCTTAGCCTAGTTACATGCATGGCCGAACCTCTTCAACATTTCCTCCTTTCTTTCCTTTTTAATTTCGGTCAAGGATGTTCAAGGATGAACACACATTTTTTTTTCTTTGTTTTCTTTCTTCCATTCACGGCAAAGGGGGGGCATGGATGAGACCATTTTTTTATCACTCCTCCCTTTCATTATTTAATTACCATGCTCATTATTTTATTGTTTCCTCCCATGATGCACCAACACAACATGTCTATGACATGTTTTGCCCATCATCCTTTGTCCATCCTAATGTCATGGCCGGCCACTACTAGATGGGGGGGAAAATTGACATGCAAGTCCCCCCTTTTTCAACATGCACTAATAGGTCCTTATGTTTTGATCTATCACATTTCAAAAATGTCACACATAAGTCCTATTGACTAAATTCACATGCAACTTACTAAATAGAAGCTTAAAATTTTCACACATTTATTTTAGACAATAAATATCATATTCAAACAATTTGGTGACTCGGTTTAGCGGTCCCGAAACTGCTTTCCTACTAGGGTCACTTTAGGGCTGTCACAACTCTCCCCGTCTTAAGAAATTTTCGTCCTCGAAAATCTTACCGGTAAATAGGTTTGGGTATCGTTCTTTCATCGAGCTCTCGGTTTCCCAAGTAGCTTCCTCGATCCCGTGTTTGAGCCATAACACCTTTACTAACGGAACCCTTTTGTTTCGCAACTCCTTCACTTCACGAGCTAGGATACGCATCGGTTCTTCTTCATAACTCATATCGGCTTGAATTTCAACCTCTGATGGGCTAATTATGTGCGATGGATCAGATCTATAGCGTCGAAGCATCGAAACATGAAAGACGTCGTGAATCTTTTCAAGTTCAGGGGGCAAAATCAATCGATACGCAACTGGACCAACTCATTCGGAGATTTCGTACGGCCCAATGAATCTCGGACTCAACTTGCCCTTACGGCCAAATCTGAGTACCTTTTTCCAAGGCGAAACTTTAAGAAACACTTTATCTCCCACCTGATATTCAATGTCTTTTCGTTTCAAATCCGCATACGATTTCTGACGATCTGTGGCTGCCTTCAGACTTTCACGGATTACCTTTACTTTCTGTTCGGCATCTTTAATCAAATCAACTCCGAAAATTTTACTTTCACCGAGCTCGGTCCAAAACAATGGTGTACGGCATTTACGACCGTACAAAGCCTCGTAAGGTGCCATCTTAATACTTGATTGAAAACTATTGTTGTAAGCGAATTCAATCAAAGGTAAATACCGTTCCCATGAACTACTGAACTCGAGGATGCAACATCTCAACATATCCTCAAGTATCTGAATTATCCGCTCCGATTGACCATCGGTTTGGGGGTGAAAAGCAGCGCTAAAATGCAGCTTGGTACCCAAAGCTTCTTGCAATTTCTTCCAAAATCGTGAGGTGAATCTCGGATCTCTATCCGACACGATAGAAATAGGTACCCCGTGTAATCTCACAATCTGAAAAACGTACAATTCAGCTAGTTTATCCAATGAAAAATCCGTACGCACGGGGATAAAGTGAGCCGACTTAGTCAGTCTATCAACAACAACCCAATTCGCATCCTTCTTACTTGCTGACAATGGCTGTCCGGACACAAAGTCCATTGTGACTCGATCCCATTTCCACTCAGGTATCATGATCGGCTGAAGTAATCCTGAAGGCACTTGATGTTCCGCTTTCACTTGTTGACATATTAAACATCTCGAAACAAAGTCGGAGATGTCTCGTTTCATACCATGCCACCAAAACTGACGTTTCAAATCGTTGTACATTTTCGTACTCCCCGGGTGAATTGACATTCGGCTACAATGGGCTTCGTTCAGAATCATCGAAATGAGTTCTGAATTTCTTGGAACACACAACCGACTTCTGAACCTCAAACAATCGTCATCATCAATTTCAAATTCGGATTCCATATTCGGAACACATTCAGCCCGTTTTGCAACCAATTCATCGTCGACTTTCTGAGCTTCACGAATTTGACGAATCAATAATGGTTTGGCCTTTAATTCAGCTACTAACACATTGTCGGGTAGAACAGACAAGTGCACATTCATCGCTCGTAAAGCAAACAGTGATTTCCGGCTTAAGGCGTCCGCAACCACATTAGCCTTTCCCGGGTGGTAATCAATGACAAGCTCGTAACCTTTCAACAACTCAAGCCAACGTCTTTGTCGCAGATTTAAGTCTCTTTGAGTCATCAAATATTTGAGACTTTTGTGATCCTAAAATACATGGCACTTTTCACCAAATAAGTGATGTCGCCATATTTTTAAAGCGAATACGATGGCAGCTAGTTCGAGATCATGGGTCGGATAATTTTTCTCATGTGGCTTTAATTGTCTCGACGCATAGGCCACCACTCGACCTCCTTGCATCAATACGCAACCCAACCCAAGTAGGGATGCGTCACTATAAATGACAAACTCTTTGCCTGATTCGGGTTGCACTAAAATTGGAGCTTCAGTCAAATAAGTTTTTAGTTGATCGAAACTTTTCTGACATTTCTCCGTCCATTCGAACTTAACATCCTTTTGAAGTAGCTTCGTCATTGGTGTGGCTATCATCGAGAAACCTTTGACAAATAGTCAGTAATAACCGGCGAGCCCCAGGAAGCTCCGAACTTCGGTAATATTTCTTAGAGGCTTCCAGTTAAGTATGGCTGAAATTTTGCTCGGGTCAACTTGAATACCCGATGCGGATACCACATGACCCAAGAAGCTAACCTCTCTTAACCAGAACTCACACTTACTGAACTTAGCATATAACTGCTTATCCCGCAAAATTTGCAACACTAGTCTCAGGTGCTCAGCATGTTCGGTCTCATCTCTTGAATAGACCAAGATGTCATCAATGAACACAACTACGAACCGATCCAAATATGGTCTGAAGATCCGATTCATCAAATCCATAAATACCGCAGGGGCATTAGTGAGCCCAAACGGCATCACTAAGAACTCGTAGTGACCATATCTCGTTCTGAAGGCAGTTTTGGGTATGTCCGAATCTCGAATTCACAACTGATAATAGCCCGATCTCAAATCTATTTTTGAGAACACTGAGGCTCCCTTCAGTTGGTCGAACAAATCATCGATACGCGATAACGGATATTTTTTCTTTATTGTCACTTTATTCAGCTGACGATAGTCAATGCACAACCTCATGGTTCCGTCCTTCTTTTTCGCAAACAATGCTTGTGCACCCCAAGGTGAGAAACTTGGTCGAGCGAAACCTCTATCCATCAATTCTTGCAACTGAGCTTTCAACTCTTTTAACTCGGTTGGTACCATACGATACGGAGCTATCGAAATCGGCGTAGTCCCAGGTACAAGCTCAATACCAAACTCTATCTCCCGAACAGGTGGTAAACCCGGTTATTCTTCAGGAAAAACATCCGGGTATTCACAAACCACCGGCATAGATTCGGGTTTCTTTTCTAATTCTTTGTCATCAAGTACATACGCAAGGTATGCTTCGCACCCTTTTCTTACATATTTCTGGGCCAACATTGAGGATATTACAGCTGGCAACCCATCCAAGTCCGTAGACTCAACTCGGATTACTTCGTTATTTGCGCACCTCAAATCAATAGTCTTGCTTTTGCAATTCACAACCGCATCATGCACGGTCAACCAATCCAACCCGAGAATAACATCAAATTCATCAAACGGCAAAAGCATCAAGTCCGCCGGAAAACAGGAACCTCGAATTACTAGGGGACATTTCTTACACACTTTGTCGACAAGCACGTAACGACCCAAGGGATTTGACACCCGAATTACGAACTCAGTAGACTCAATAGGTAAAGTCTTACTGGATGCTAAGGTTTCACATATGTAAGAATGAGTAGAACCGGGGTCAATCAAAGCAATTACATTAGTATCAAAGAAAGTAAAAGTACCGGTAATAACATCAGGCGAAGAAACATCCTTGCGGGCACGTATAGCATAAGCTCTAGCAGGCGCACGAGCCTCGGATCTGGTCGTAGCATCTCTAGATCCTCTCTGACCACCACTAGCATTGCCCGTATTTCTAGATGGTCTACCTCGAGCAGTGGTAGCACCCGGTTTCCCACTCCGATTTACATTCTGTTCAGACATCCTCGGGCAATCTTTAATGAAGTGGTCAACTGATCCGCACTTGTAACAGGAGCGGTCATGGAATCTACAACTCCCCGAATGCCATTTACCGCAATATCGACATTCCGTTTTGTCTCGACGTTCATTCCCAACACTGGTGACCGAAGTGCCTCGTGTAACCACAGGGGGTCTATCACGATCTCGTCTAAAAAGGCCCGAAGTGCCTCTAGACCGGCCTACATCATCTCGAAATTTCTTCGATGCCTGTTGAAGAGACTTTCCTGAGGATCTTTTACGAAACTCTCCAGTTCCCACATAAACTTTTTGTTTTTCTTTTCTAAGCTCTTCGGCTTTACAAGCTCGCTCGACAAGTACTACGAACTCTCGTATTTCAAGAATGCCAACGAACATTTTTATATCTTCATTCAGCCCATCCTCGAAGCGTTTACACATGATAGCCTCGGACGAAACACATTCCCGAGCGTATCTACTAAGTCTAACAAATTTTCGATCGTAATCAGTAACTGACATAGAACCTTGCTTAAGCTCAAGAAATTCCTTCCGTTTTTGATCAACAAATCCCTGACTGATATACTTTTTCCGAAACTCAGTTTGGAAAAACTCCCAAGTTACTTGCTCTCGGGGCACAATAGAAGTCAGAGTACTCCACCAATAGTAGGCAGAATCACGTAGCAAGGAGATAGTACACTTTAGGCACTCATCGGGTGTGCAAGATAGCTCGTCGAGTACCCGGATAGTGTTGTCCAACCAAAATTCAGCTCGCTCGGCATCATCGCTGTCCATAGCTTTAAATTCAGTAGCCCCATGTTTTCGGATTTTGTCAACTGGGGGCTTATTTGACCTTATTTGGTCAGTTTCCGGAGGTATTGTAGGTGCGGGGGTTGTATTAGTCGGGAATGGAGGTTGTGGAACAGCCGTATTAGTTCGAATGTATTGGTTGAACCAATCATTCATCACGCTATAGAAAGCTTGTCTAGCTTCATCATTCGGATTACTAGCATTAGGTTGAGAGTCCGCCGGCGCTGTCCCTTGTGCGGGAGCAGGTGCTACACTCTCAAGATCATCAGCTACCGCTCGGTCGGGATCGGGATCCATTACTATAAATAAACACATTTGCAAATGTCAAAAATCACCACACTATCAAATAATCACATAAAATGGCATGTATAGCTAGACCCAACGCATTACGGTAGTCCTAGAATCGACTAAACCGTAGCTCTAATACCAATAAAATTGTAACAACCCGTACCCGAGACCGTTGCCGGAGTCGCACACGAGGGGTTCACAGACTAAATTCGCTTACTATCGCAGTCCATTTTAAAAATTTCCAGGCAGTTGGCTAACTGCGTCACTGTCACCTTAAAAATCATATCTTGAGTTTCACAACTCGAAAATCAGTTTCGTAATTTTTCCCTGAAACTAGACTCATATACCCATCTACATATTTTTTATATAATTTTTGGTCGGGCCAATTAGTACAGTTTATTAGTCAAAGTCTCCCACGTTACAGGGATCGACTACACTGACCTTAGAGCATTACGACTTGGATATCTCCCTGTACAGGGCTTCAATACTGATGTCGTTTGTTTCTATAGAAACTAGACTCAAAAGGTAATCTATGCATATATGGCATGACTTCTAATTATCTCTGGTTAATTTATAATGAATTTCCAAAGTCGGAACAGGGAATCCAGAAACCGTTCTGGCCCTGTCTCACGAGAACCTGAATATCTCTTAACATACTGTCCATATGATTGTTTCGTTACTTTCCTATGAAAATAGATTCATCAAGGTTCGTTTACATAATTTATTCACTATTTAATTCCATTCCTACTATTTTTAGTGATTTTTCACATCCACAGTACTGCTGCTGCCAGCATCTGTTTTTAAGGTAAACTTTACCTATTTCATGATCCTCCATGGATCAACTAGAGTTTGTCATACATATTCCAAAGGTGATCAAGAAAAACCCTTCCCATGGCTAACCGTTAACAACATTTCCATACCTCTCGACGGACAACATGCAAAACGATTATAATGCTATGATCAAAGTATATTTAAGCCATTTTCGCATGGCTATCCAAATTTACACAAAACCGAAGGGTACATGACCAACAACAAAAGGGTAGTCCTATACATGCCATTTTCAGAGTTCAACCAAAAGTGTACCAAAAGGGCTTTGATAGTGTGGGCGACTTCGACTTCAAAATCCCGAGTCCGATAGCTGAAGAACCAAAATCTATAAAACAGAGAATCAAATAAACGGAGTAAGCATTAAATGCTTAGTAAGTTTTGAGCAAAGAGTTTAGACACAACCAAAGTATAGCATTCATGTAGCTAAACGGATAATTTCATATGCACAAATTTTCAATATCATACTTACTTCACATTACCAACCCTTATGTTCATACACAAAAGATCAACTTAGCCAAAGGCCGGTAGCTCATTTATCAACTGAGCGAATACTTATTTGTAAGGGCTCAACTAATTCAAAGCACATACGAAACATACCTCAATGCTGGGATGTTACAAGCATATTAACTGAAATTTTTACAGCAAGATCATTCATTCCCGAATCACGTACCTTCGGAATTTAACCGGATCTAGCTACTCGTTCAAATGCCTTCGGGACATAGCCCAGTTATAGTAACTCGCACAAATGCCTTCGGGACTTAACCCGGATTTAGTAACTCGCACCAATGCCTTCGGGCTTAGCCCGGAATTAGTAACTCGCACAAATGCCTTCGGATCTTAGTCCGGATATGGTCACTTAGCACAAAGCCTTCGAGACTTAGCCCGGACATCATTCGAATAACCATGCACATTTAACAATAAATCATGGCACATTCGTATTTCATTTTCATTAGCAAAACTCAAACACAAGACACTTATCACTCTTGCAATTTCGGCTCAATAGCCACACACAAAGAGTATGATTTTGATTTGCTTGAAACATGATCTAATCAAATCATAATTTAAGCTCTATTACTCAAGAACTTACCTCGGATGTGGTCGAGCGATTTCGACAGCTATTCGATCACTTTTTCCTTTCCCTTATCCAACTGTGGTCCTCTAAGCTCTTGAGCTAATTCAAACAAATTTAACTCATTAAAGTCTCATTTTGCTAGCTTATGGCCGAATATGACAAGGAGTTTGATAGGTCATATGGCCACCTTTTAGCTCAAATACACAATTATCATATGCATTTTTAATCACATCAAGCAATTTAATACAATTCATTCGAACATCAAAAGAGAAGCTCAAGGTACTTAGCCCATATATACATTAGACATTAGAGTCACATATGTACGAAATCACGAATCGAATTCAACATACTAGCTAATATTTCCCCTTAGCCGAATTTTCTAAGTCAAGCTAAAGCCATCAATAGGCTACCTATGGCCGAACATACACATAACTTATGTACTTATTCATGTGGCCGAACATACATGTCTATGTTGGGGCCGATTGCAACACTTAATACATTCTACAAGTATGGTCACTTGTATTGACTAAACACCATTTTGTTTCAAGTTCAAAACTTGGCTAATACACACATATATACACTAGTAAAGCATCCTCTCCCTTTCCATCAATTTAACACATGCATTACTCATTAATATACAAAAATTATATTCGGCCTTAGCACACAACTTGCTAGCCGATTCTTCTCCATCTAGCAACTAATGCACATATGTGCTCATTCGTTAGACCCTACTTCATCTAACAACAACCATATTTTTCCCTTCTACTTCCTACCATGGCCGAATGCATCACAACACCATACCATTTCAATTTTTGGTCATGGTTAAACAAAGAACTTAATGTCTCACTCAAAAATGCTAAAAAGAAGATTCAAGAATCATCAATCCACCATCACATGCACCATTACAAAGCTTCACTTTTAGCATGCAAATGATAACAACACAAATCCACCTTAGCCGAATATCATCTCCATGACATAGTAAAGATTTGAACCATGGGCTAGTTAGAACTCAAGCTAACTACTAAAATATACATGAATCTCATGGAGCAACCTCAAACATACCTTAGCCTAGTTACATGCATGGCCGAACCTCTTCAACATTTCCTCCTTTCTTTCCTTTTGAATTTCGGTCAAGGATGTTCAAGGATGAACACACATTTTTTTTCTTTATTTTCTTTCTTCCATTCACGGCAAAGGGGGGGCATGGATGAGACCATTTTTTTTATCACTCCTCCCTTTCATTATTTAATTACCATGCTCATTATTTTATTGTTTCCTCCCATGATGCACCAACACAACAAGTCTATGACATGTTTTGCCCATCACCCTTTGTCCATCCTAATGTCATGGCCGGCCACTACTAGATGGGGGGGAAAATTGACATGCAAGTCCCCCCTTTTTCAATATGCACTAATAGGTCCTTATGTTTTGATCTATCACATTTCAAAAAATGTCACACATAAGTCCTATTGACTAAATTCACATGCAACTTACTAAATAGAAGCTTAAAATTTTCACACATTTATTTTAGACAATAAATATCATATTCAAACAATTTGGTGACTCGGTTTAGCGGTCCCGAAACCGCTTTCCTACTAGGGTCACTTTAGGGCTGTCACAGAAACTAAGGGAAAGTGTATAGTTACATGTATGAAACGCAAGCTTTGTAAATGTGATATTGGTGACAGAGTTATGAATTTAAATATCAACGAATGATATGTTTTGAATTGAACTACCGTGCTTTATGAATCGCTTAGTTGAAAGTTTTGGAGCTGGCATTATGTGATTTTGGAAACTATTGTCAGGTTTAGAAATTTAATTCTCTTTTAGTAATTGTTTATGGAATGAGGTATGTTGGTTTGAATATTTAGCTATGGACTTACTAAGCTTCCTAAGCTTACCTATTTTATTTTTGTTTCTATAGTTAATGTTTTGCGGGATCGTTTGGTCGGATCAACTTTAGTGCCATACTATCCAGACTCTCTTCGGTAGCTTTTGTCTGTGAGTCAACTTGGTTGTGTCATGTATATAGGGTTTTTTGTAATTAAAGTTAACATGTTATTTTATTGGTATTTATATATATGTAAGGCCATGTTTAGTAAGTTATGTGTTTTGTTGGTACCAGTGTGGTATGGTAATGATTATGTCTTTGTCTAGGCATTATTTTGATTTAGAACTCTTAATGATGTTTGAAAGGTGTTATGGCCTATTTAGTAGGTGCTACATGGTATTGGTCATGTTATATTTGCTTATGGTTTATGTTTGATATTAGGAAATAGTTACATGATGGTTAATTGAATAACTGTAACATCCCGAATTACGGCCTAGTCAGAACAGTGTTTCGAGACCATAAGTATGACACAGTAAAATTTATTTTTATTACATTTTTATGGTCTAAAATTTCACGGGATGATTTCGTGAAAATTTCGTTCGAAAATTTTGACATTTGGGCACACAATTTGGTCAAAAAGACTAAATTGTAAAAAGTGCAAAACTTGAGTTCTAGAAGCTAAAGGTGTCTAATTCCTATGAAATTTTAAATTGGAGGTCCTTAAATGGTAATTAGACCATTGGTTAATTTTTTGGACAAAAATGGACATGAAATAGGTGAAATAGAATATTTTTAAGTTAGGGGCATTTTGGTCATTTGGTAATTAAAAAAATAAAAAGGGAAAATAAAAGCCAAATTTATGCTCATCTTCAACCTTTGGCCAAAATTTTCATGAAATCCATGGCTAGGGTTTTGTTAAAGCTTTCCAAGCTCAATAGGAAGTCCGTTCTTGCCCCGTTTTTAATAATTTTTACGTTTTTGAAATCCTCGTAACAAGATCTAGCTATTTCTACCATTTATTTAAGCTAGTGTTGATGTTTGAAAATTTACCCATGTGCTACATATGTGTATTTTTATGTGTAAGAGAGGAACATGAATGTTTGTTATGTGTTAAACGACTTTTACTAAGTAGTTTCGGTGAAAACGCTAAAAAGGACTAAATTGTAAAAGTTATAAAATTTATCATAAAAGTGTGATTTAGTGGAAACTGTGGGCTGCTATAGTTATTAAATTGATTTGGCTAGGCTTAAAGTACAAAGAAATTGAATAAATTTCATTTTACGAGCCTCGGGGCTAAATTGCAAATATGTGAAAGTTTAGGGGTAAAAATGTAAATTTGTAAAAGTATGATTTTTGGGTCAATTTGATTAATTTGAATAATAAATAAGTTATATTTTAATGTTAAATCAAGAAAATTAAGATTCGAATTTAAATCGGGAAAGTACGAGATTATGGACTAAAATAGAATAATTAGCTGTGCTCGAATTCGAGGTAAGTTCGTATGATAATAATAATGCAATTTTATGTTTGAATTATATTCCTTACTATCATTGCATTATACTGTATGATTTAATATATTGGAAAAATTAATGGAATGGTGTATATGATGTGGAAATATGACATGGAAGAATATCACATGAAATGCAAGAAAATGATGATACATGACAAGTGATATATGAAATATGTGATATATGTTATGTAAATTATTAAAAGCTTATTTGCTATTTAAGTTATGCCTTATTATGCTATGAATTGGCAATTGGTACTATTGTAAGCATGAATGATATTATGGTCGCTATCCATGATGTCACGAGCAAGTGTAATATAGGTGCAATGTGCAAGTGAGAAAAACCCCATTTGAACCTTAGGAATAGTTTAGAATACAAGTGATATGTCACTAGGAATTAAGAAGTTCAAACTCGTTGAGTGGTCTGGGTTCGTGATATATGTGGCATCTGAGCTCGTTGAATGGTTCGAGTTCATTATGGATGCGAGAATCCAAGCTCATTGAGTGGTCTAAGTTCATAATGGATGCGATATATGTGATTGAGTTCCGGGAAACGGTCTTGTGTGTCCTACCAGTGGCTAGGTAATCCTTCAGTGGTCGGATACCTGACAGCTTTTGTAAGCAGCCCGTGTAGTTACACCTTGATCGATAGCTTATATGAGCAAGCTCGTGAGTAGCTCTATTGCGAGCACTGCATGATATGAGGTAGCTTCGGCTATGTATGTTTATGTAGCACTTATGTGCAAGTTTCCACATATCCAATAGTATTCCGAGTGTTCAATGGGTAATGCAATGGATAATGTGATGAAAGACCCAAGGAGGGCATGTTAAAGAAGGTATGGTTATATGATATACTACGAGTGAGTACATGTATGTACGCTAAACTCATGAGCAATGCCTTGATGAAGAATGACTTTTGGTGAGAAAGATTATATATATGTATATATATGAACATATGATAAGTATGCAAAAAGGCTTGAATGATGAATAATCTTTATGGTTATGTTATTATGTCTTTGTGTAATTGAACATGGAATCCATGAAATGGTGAGTTCATGATTAGTTGAAAATCAACTTATGATAGTTATCATCATATTGCACTAAAACAGTTTTGGACAGTAGCAGTATTTCGACTTTGAAAATCCATAAAAAATTGTGGAAGTGGAATCAGAGACTGAATAAGATATGAAATTAAAGCTTATTGAGTCTAGTTCACATAAAGGGAATGGTGTAAGCAAAAAGATATCTGAATTTTTGTAAGATAGGTCAGAGTGATTTGGGGCTTCCCTGTCTTAACTTTGGAAAATCATTAAAAATTGTACAAAAATAATTATGGATTAGAATTCAAAGGACCAAATTTCTAATGAGTCTATTTTCAAGAGAAATAGACATGAACATTATCCGAATCCCGTACTATGAGATAATTAAGTTTTGGTAAAGAAAGGTCAAAGTTGTCAAATAGGAAAATAGGGGTAACTTTGAAGAATAAACTGTACTTATTGGCTAATTCATAAATTCTGGAAATTTTATGGTAAGAAGATATATGAGTCTAGTTTTAGGGAAAATTAGAGGATCTTAATTTGGAGTTCATAGCTTTAGATATAAATAATTTAGCAGCTATGACTCGAGAAAACAACTTGACCAGAACTTAAGTAAATGTGTAATTATGATTGTATTACCTTGAGAAGCATGTTGACATATTGCTTATTATTTTCATATGGACTTATTAAGCTATAAAAATTACCCTCTCCTTTCCATTTCTTTTAGTGTTGTCAGGTTAGCTCGAGGTTGGAGATCGTCGGAGGCAGCATTACACTATCAAATTATCAAGTCGGGGTATTAATAAACCTTAAGTGTTTTCAAGTGAGTGGCATGTATAGAGACTTAGTACTCTATGATATGTGTTTCATGATTTGGGCAATTGACTTGGCTTATAATGATTCATTTGTATAGAGCCATGAGATATGGCTTATATTTGATCATTGGGTTGTAAACTTAATTGATTATGCATGACTATTCTGATGTCTTGATGATGGGCATGTTGTGATGGCTCGTTGTTGATGGATGTATGATATGGTATGCATATTTGATGGATGAACTTTGATCAATAGATGTGACCATATTCTTAGTATAAAGGTGTAAATTTAGAGTAAGTTAATGATGTTGATGAAGAATGAAATTGGTGTGGAATGCCTTAAAGAAACATGTAGATGTGAGTGTGTGATATGTGACATTAAGGATACGAATTAGACATGACTATGAATGCCAAATGATTAAGTTGAGAATATTAGCATGAAGATAACCATGGTATAAGGGTATAAGTGGTACTGCATATGATAAGGCCAAATGAATATGGTTTCGTATGTCTAGACTTGTTATAAAATAAGTATGAGTAATACAAGTATGATGACATGCAAATGCTATGTTGGTGGCCTAATTGAAGATGTTTAATCATTGAATGGATGACATGTTATATGTCCTTGATATTGTATAAATGTGTGAGGGTTTATGGTTGACCAAGGCTTGGAAAATAGCCTAAGTGTTTGCACACGGCAGAGACACGGCCATGTGTCTCAGCCGTATGGGAGACACGGCCTTAGCACACGAGCGTGTGATTTGGCCATGTGACTCTATTTCGTTGCTGATTGATAAACCATAATATATACATATTTTTACCCCATGCTTGACATATTTATGGATAATTTTTCCTTGGTTTCATTGAATTCGATGCTCCTAATCCTTTAAATTCATGTTTTATACTTAGGTGAGCATAGGAAGGTAAAAAGAGCAAGAAACAGGCCAAAAAGGGACAAATTGGGCCTAATTCAGTGTTTAACATGGCCTAGGCATTTTCACATGGGTACACCACACGCCCGTGTGTGACACACAGGCGGGCCATACGCCCATGTGTCATGGTCGTGTCGACATTAAACCAAGTTAGAATTGCATACGGCCTGAACACCTTTACACGGGCATGCCATACGACCATGTCCCTGTCGAGCCCAAGTCTAATTCTACTCGGAAAAGACTAATTTTGAGGGTTTTGAAGATTCCAAAGTCTATATAAACACCCTAGAAGAGGATTAAAAAGGACACAAAGAGTAGAAGGCAGAAAATACTCAAGGCTAGCCATCGGAATCAGCTCAGAAGCAAGATCTACTTCAAGACTGAAGATCTCCATTCAATTTCCTTAGAAATTCTTTGGGTTCTTTATGTTTTATTATTTTCCCAATTTTGAGATGTTTTTCGTTATTATGAACTATACTCCCTAAATACCTAAGGGAGATGAAACCTAAGATGGATCTTATTACTATTTCAATTATATGATAAATACTTGTTCTTGTTCTTAATTGTGAGTTCTAATTCTTGCTTTAATATTCCAGGATATTAATTCAAGTTTTGATGTCCTTAATCAGTGGAGCAAAAGTCTCTGTTTAAGAGTAGATCCTTCATAATTAAGCGGAGATGCATGCAATCGTAGAGATAGGACGACATAAATCTGTCGGATTAGAGTCAAATCTAATAAGGGAATCCATAGATCGAGTTAATGCGAAAATAGGGGTTTTAATTAGAAAGAGATTTTGATTAACCAACCTAGAGTCAATTGTTTTTAGTCTCGAGAGAGATAATAACATAAACTAGGGATTTCTATGGATTAAGTCAAGTGAATAAATCATTTAATTCAGAAGTAATAAGTGAAGTCCAAGTAGGTTCTTCCTTGGGTATTGTCTCCATTGGTTTTCTAAAAAGTATTTTTCAACTTTAATCTCTGTCGTAATTTTAGTTAATTAGATAATTAGTTTTAGTTTTAAAACATCCTTTAATTCTTAGGCTAGATAATAAAAAGATAGTAATTACTAGTACTTTTAGTCCTTGTGGATACGATATTCCCGGTCTCACCATAGCTATACTACTGTTCGATAGGTGCGTTTGCCTTAGTCTAATTTTTAGTTAGTTTCACGACCATCAAGTTTTTGGCACTGTTGTCGGGGATTAAGATATTAGGAAGGCTTGATTTTTATTACTTTAGCCATTTTTACTTTTATTGCAATTTACTTTTTGATTTTAGTTTAATTTTTCTTTTCTAAATTTTTCTTTTTAATTGCTTCTGGCAGATGTCTCTAGTTTATGACTAGGAGGAACCTGTCAGGACCTTTGCTTTTTTACAGTGAGATCGAGAGCACAACTCGCAGAAACTGAAGAGAAATAAGGTGAAGTCTACAATACATAGAGGATGAGAGAGAGGGCGATATTCACACTAATACTGAGGAGATGGCTGAAAATCAGAATAATCTGCCACCTCCTGTGGTTGCTGCAAATCCAGTAGATCAGAAACCTGTTTCTCAACTATGTATGATTATGGTAAACCTACTTTAACAGGAACTGAATCGAGTATAGTTAGACCTGTTGTTGCTGCAAATAGTTTTGAACTAAAACCTAACACGATTTAAATGATACAACAGTTTGTTCAGTTTGATGGTTTGTAGGACGAGTATCCAAACACTCATTTAGCAAATTTTCTGGAATTCTGTGACTCCTTTAAGATTAATGGTGTTTCTGATGATGCCATTCGCCTTCGATTATTTCCCTTTTCATTAAGAAATAAGGCTAAACAGTGGTTGAACTTGTTACCGTGAGGATCAATCACCACTTGGGAACAAATGACCGAAAAAGTTTTACTTAAATATTTTCCGCCGACTAAAACGGCTAAATTAAGGAATGATATCTCTTTTTTTGTGCAGATGGATTTAGAAACACTTTATGATGCATGGGAGAGATACAAAGATTTATTGAGAAGGTGCCCTCACCATGGGTTACCTCTATGGCTGTAGGTTCAGACTTTTTACAATGGTGTGAACCCTCAACAAGACAACTGATCGATACAGCTGCCGGTGGAACTTTAAACCACAAAACACCCGAAGAGGCTTATGAATTTATTGAAAAAATGTCACTGAATAACTATCAATGGCAAGTCATGAGAACGAAGCCGAAAAAAGTAGCTGGTGTTTTCAACCTCGACGCGGTCACTATGCTATCTAACTAGGTAGAACTTTTAAATAAGAAGATTGATGGTTTGTATGGTTCTACTCAGGTACATCCAGTGATGAGGTGTGATTCAAGCAGAGGAGGAGTACACAACACAGATTATCCATCCTTCAACCCTAACACCAAGGAAGAACAAGTCCACTATATGGGTAGTAATTCTAGACCTTAAAATAACCCATATAGTAACACCTATAATGCAGGTTGGAGGAACCATCCCAATTTCTCGTGGGGAGGTCAGGGAAATCAAAGGCCACAACATCCTCCAGGTTTTCAACAACTACCTTACCAATAAGAGAAGAAACCGAACCTTGAAGAGATGCTCACAAAATTCATCTCGATCTCAGAAACTCATTTTTAGAATACCAAAACAGAGCTTAAGAATCAGCAAGCAACAACTCAAGGGCTCGAAACTCAAATAGGATAGCTCGCTAAGTTGATTTTTGAATGACCACAAGGTAGCATGCCCAGTAACACCGAAACTAACCCAAGTGAATAGCTTCATGTGATTACTGTTTGAGATGAAGAAGAGTTAGTTGAAGCTGAACCAGGACCAAGGCAAGGACTTGTGGTAAGTAAAGTTAAGGATGAGGTGAACCACAGTAAGCAAGTAGAGAGCATACACCTCGTGTGCTATATCCCAACGCAACTAAGAAAGACCGCACCAACGAACAATTTAGTAAATTTCTTAAACTCTTAAAAAAGTTGCATATTAACTTACCGTTCATTGAAGCTCTTTCGCAGATGCCAAACGTAGTTAAATTTTTGAAAGAAGTTCTGTCAAATAAACGGAAGTTAAATGAGTCTTCGCATGTGGAATTAAATACAGTCTGCTCGGCTATTCTACAAAACAAGCTACCTAACAAACTGAAAGATCCAGGGAGTTTTACTATTCCTTGTTTACTTGGTAGTTTAAATATTAAGAATGCGTTGGCTGATCTAGGGACAAGCATTAATGTCATGCCTTATAAAATGTTTAAACAACTCAATCTTGGGAAACCCAAACAAACTAGGATGAGTATTCAATTGGCAGATAAAACAATTAGATTTCCTAGGGGTATTATTGAAGACGTGCTTGTCAAAATTGATAAATTTATATTCCCAGTTGACTTTGTTGTTCTAGACATGGATGAGGATAGTGACTTACCTTTAATTTTAGGAAGGATCTTTTTAGGAACTTCTAGAACTATCATAGATGTTGGCATAAGTGAATTGATACTTCGTGTAGGTGATGACACGATTAAACTTCAAGCTTGTGATTCTACTAATATATCTAGTAATCGAGATGATTGTTTAAGTTCTGTTAACTTGAGTAATGTTAAGGCGCAAACTTCTTTGCAAGAATCCCCTAGGAAGAACGTGATAGAGCCTCATCCTAATCCATGCAACAAAAACAGAGTGACTCACGAAGAACGAAGGCTTCAGATAGATGAACTAGACGAATGGTGAACACATGTCAAGGAAAAACCAAAAGCACACAATGAAGCAAAATGACACCACAATAAGCGCAAGGATGAAACAAAGCAATTTAAGGTCAGGGATAAAGTATTGTTAGATGAAAAGGGCCCTAGAATTGTTACTTCAGAACTAATTACAAATGGAGCGAGTCCTTTTATGGTACTTAATGTTTTCCCATACGGCACAGTTGAGGTACATCATTCTGAATTCAGCACTTTCAAGGTAAATATTACTCGACTTAGATTGTATGTGGATAGTAAAATTAGCAGTTAGAAAGAGGGGTCTCAACTCCTCGAACCACCATGACCGTGCAAATATGAGGTAAGTCGAGCTTAGACTTTCAATAAGCACTTCTTGGGAGGCAACCCAAGCATTAACACCACTAACTCGTTTATTTTATTTATTTTTTGTGTTTCTATACAGGTACAGTGACCCACACGGCCTGGACACACGGGTGTATCCTTGGCTGTGCAGAAATAGGGCTTAAATAACCCAAACTTGACATAGACATGGCCTCAACAGAGTCCACACAGGCGTGCGACACGTCCGTGTGGACCACACGGCCTGGACACACGGGCATGTACTAGGCCGTGTAAAAACTGAGCTAAATTTTCAAATTGAAAATAGGTCAGAGAGCTACATGGGCAAACCATACGGCCGTGTGTTTGGACACACGGGCGTGGGAGAAGCGAACAATGAAGCACACAGCCGTATCGCACAGCCGTGTGCTCCACATGGCCTGGACACATGGGCGTGTCTGTGGCCGTGTTACGAATGGTCATTAAATTCTTGCGACGCGCACGGGCAATTCTTGAGCCACACGATCGTGTAGCCTAACACAGGCCTCACACGATCGTGTCCCTTTTAAACCCCCCAACCCTAACATGGTTTGCCTTCTTCTTCTAAAATTTTTCCCCCCAAACCCTAGCAGCCGCAGCCTCCCTTTCCCCTTATTCCGGCCACCATCACCTACCACCGGTCAACTTCCTTCTTCCTTTCCCTTCCCTATTTTTTTTCTTTCCTTCCTACAACCCACCCCTTCTCTCCCTATACTTTCTTTTTCCTTTTCCTCTTCTTCCTCCCTCTTCCCCATACCCACACGACCACCAGCGGTCCAACCCCTCGAGGCACACACCTTCTCCAGCCTGACATCAACCCTAAAACCTGACCTCTTCCCATTCCACGCACGCACACCCCCCACCCTCACCCTCTTTAGCGTCGCACAACCTAACTCCCCATACCCGTGCCCTCCCTGTTCGCCACCGTCATCCTGAACCCCACCAGATCCGACCGGACCCCTCCAACTATCACCTCACCACCAATGTCGGTTACTCCTTTTTACCCTTTCTTTTTCTTTACTGTAATTAACTATTTATTTATTATAATTAGTATTAGTTATAGTATTCCTTTATTTATTTGTTTGTTTGTTATTTTTATTATATTATTTTTCATTATTTAATAATAAATACTTTTGTATTAGTTCTAATTCTTTTTCAGATTAAAATTTAGGAGTATTACTATTCTATCGTTGCATTATTTATTTATTGTTTCTATCACATTTTAAGACTTTTTCTTATAGTTTAGACTTAGTTATTTGATTCCTTTTTACTTTTTTGATTCCTGATGAATCAAAATTCTGGTTTTTGCATGTTTTAGTCTCTACACATATTGTTTTAGAGTTACTTTTTCTTTAGGATTATTTGGATTTTGTTTCGTGCTACATTGTTTATTGCTCCAGTCTTTTACTCTGGCAGGTACATTATGAGAAATACACGAGGCAAGAAGACTATCATCCCCGTTTCAAAAATGTAACACCCCTTACCCGTGTTCTAAGCCGGAACAGGGTACGAGACATTACCGGAACATAATACATGCAAACATACGAAATCATGACATAGAATTTTTTTTCTTTTTTTTTTAAAACATACATTTTCATGTCCTATAATCTGAACAATATTAGTTAACATCAATGGGCATATACAAAATGAACTATTAAATTTTGAAGACCACCATTTTAGGCCAATTTAATTATGACATATAACAAAAATAACCAAGTCATCTATACATGCCATAACTCCAAAATAATGTTTACAAAATACCAAAAAGTAGTGATAGTGCGGATGGATCTCCGATGATCTCTGAATCCCAAGCTGGCCTAGTGACACTTGGTGCAAAATATAGAAATGTTGCAATTTAGTCTGAAATCTTTTCGTTTCCCCGATCAAGGTCGATTCCACGTCTTTCTTGATTATGGAGCTTGGAAGCTTGAAACAAACCCTAGCTATGGAGAACCCTTGAAATTTTGGCCTAATGAAGAAGATGAGCAAATTTTTGCTTGATTTTTCCCTTTTTAATTCATTTATTAACTAAATGACCAAAATACCCTTTTTACTAAACTTTCAATTTTTATCCATGTAAGCCCATTTTGTCCAAAATCATAGAAATTGGTCAAATTGCTATTTAAGAACTTATAATTAATATTCTAAAGCAATTTCATGCTAAAAGCTTCTAGAATGCAAGTTTTGCAACTTATTCAATTTAGTCCCTAATTTCGAATTGGACACTTTAGGCATAAAATTTTTTCACGAAATTTTCACACAATCATGCAACCACATCATAGACCTCAAAATAATTATAAAATAATTAGTTCTATCTCGAATTTGTGATTTCAAAACTACTATTCCGTTTAGGCCCTAAATCAGGCTGTCACAACTCTACCCCCTTTAAGGATTTTCGTCCCCGAAAATCTTACCAGTAAAGAGGTTTGGGCATTGATTCCTCATGGCTTCCTCCCTCTCCCATGTAGCCTTTTCTACTCCGTGTCTATGCCATAATACTTTCACTAAGGCTATACTTTTATTTCTCAACTATTTAACTTCCCGAGCCAAAATCTTTATTGGTTCTCCATCATAGGTCATATCCGGTCGAAGCTCAATCTCTGTCAGAGGAATCACATGTGAAGGATCAGAACGGTAACGTCGCAACATCGACACATGAAACACATTATGAATCTTTTCCAACTCGGTTGGCAAAGCTAACCGATATGCCACTGGTCCAATTCTTTCAATAACCTCATACGGCCCAATAAAACGCAGACTCAACTTGCCTTTTCGGCCAAATCTTAGAATTTTCTTCGACGGAGATACTTTCAAAAATAGTTTATCACCCACTTGGAACTCGATCCCTTTTCTTTTCAAATCCATGTATGACTTTTGTCGATCTGAAGCAGCTTTCAGACAATTACAAATTACTTTCACTTTCTCTTTGGTTTCTCTAATCAAATCAACTCTGTGAATCTGTTTCTCACTAAGCTCGGTCCAATACAAAAGAGTCCGACACTTGCGACCATACAATGCTTCGTATGGTGCCATCTGTATACTCGCTTGAAAAATGTTGTTATAGGCAAATTCGACCAAAGGTAGATATTTCTCCCATCTGTGCTCAAATTCTAAAACACAACATCGGAGCATAACTTCGAGTACCTAAATTACCCTTTCGGATTGACGGTCAGTTTGTGGATGAAATGCGGTACTAAAATTCAATTTCATACCCAAAGCTTCTTGCAACTTTTTCCAAAACCTTGAAGTAAATCTCAGATCTCTATCCGAAATAATAGACATAGGTACTCTATGTTATCTCACAATTTTAGAAATATATAATTCAGCCAACTTATCAAGTGAGTAATCGGTACATACTAGTATAAAGTGAGCCGATTTTGTTAATCTATCAACCACAACCCAGACGGCATTTTTCTTTTTCGGAGTCAGAGACAAACCTGTTACAAAATTCATTGTGATTCTGTCCCATTTCCATTCGGGAACCATCACTGGTTGAAGTAAACCTGAAGGTACTTGGTGTTCAACTTTCACTTGCTGACAAATTAAGCATCTCGATACAAACTCAGAAATATCTCTTTTCATACCACTCCACCAATATACTTTATTCAAGTCGTTGTACATTTTCGTACTACCGGGATGAACTGACAAACAACCACTGTGTGCCTCATGTAAAATCTTCTGAATCAATTCAGTATCTTTTGGTACACATACTCGTTGACAGAACATTAAGCAATCATTAGGTCCGATTCGAAAATCTGATTTACAACCTGATTCACACTAAGCTCGCATGGGTTGCAATTCACTGTCATTCTTCTGAGCTTCACAAATTTGCTGAAGAAATAACGGCCTAGCCCTCAACTCGGCCAAAATCGAACCATCATCAGACATAGCCAAATTTGTACCCATAGCTCTCAAAGCAACTAAGGATTTTCTACTGAAGGCATCTTCGACTACATTCGCTTTCTCGGAATGATAGTCAATTATTAGTTCATAATCTTTCAGTAGTTCAAGCCATCTCTGTTGTCGTAAATTCAAATCCTTTTGATTCATTAGATATTTCAAACTTTTATGATCAGTAAAGATTCTGCATTTCTCGCCATACAAATAATGATGCCAAATCTTTAGAGCAAAGACAATGGCGGCCAATTCCAAATCGTGCATCGGGTAATTCTTCTCATGCAGTTTCAACTGTGTTGAGGCATAAGCTACCACCTTACCCTCTTGCATCAACACACATCCAAGTCCAATTGATGACACATCACTACAGATCACAAACTCTTTTCCCGACTCAGGTTGCACTGACACTGGTGCTTCGAACAACCGCATTTTCAACTTTTCGAAACTTTGTTGACACTCTTCAGTCCAATCGAACTTAACATTCTTTTGCAGCAACTTAGTCATAGAAGAGGCAATCATTGAAAATCCCTCGACAAAGCGTCGATAATATCCAGCTAAGCCCAAAAAGCTTCTAATCTTGGATATATCCTTTGGCGATTTCCAATCAAAAATTGCTAAAACTTTGCTCGGATCGACCTGAATACCATCACCTGAAACTATATGCCCTAAAAATTCGACTTCATGAAGCCAAAATTCACTTTTACTGAATTTAGCAAACAATTTCTTTTCTCTTAAAATCTGTAATACTGTTCTTAAGTGTTCATCATGCTCGGACTCATCTTGAGAATAAATCAGAATATCATCTATGAACACAACCACAAACCTCTCCAAGTATGGCTGAAAGATTCGGTTCATCAAATCCATAAAGATAGCTGGAGCATTAGTTAAACCGAAAGGCATCACAAGAAATTCATAGTGTCAATACCTCGTCCTAAAAGCGATTTTTGGCACATTCGACTCTTTAACTCTTAACTGATAGTAACCGAATCTCAAATCGATCTTTGAAAACACTGTCCCCCCTTTCAACTGGTCGAACAAATCATCAATTCTTGGCAACGGATACTTGTTCTTTATAGTCACCTTGTTGAGCTGTCGATAATCAATACAAAGTCTCATAGATCCGTCCTTTTTCTTTACAAACAACACGGGAGGACTCCAGGGAGAGAAACTCGGTCTCACAAAACCCTTATCTGTTAACTCTTGCAACTGAGCCTTTAATTCTTTCATTTCAGTTGGAGCCAATCTATACGGAGAAATTGAAATTGGTGTAGTTCCAGGTAACAAATCAATGGAAAACTCTACCTCTCTGATCAGAGGCAACCTAGGAAATTCTTCTGGAAATACATTCGGGAACTCACAGACTACCGGCACTGATTCGAACTTTGACTCAAACATCTTGGTATTCAATATATATGCAAGGTAAGCTTCACACCACTTTCTTATATAGCTGAGTAGACATGTGTGAAATCACCATAGGCAATTTATTTGATTCATCTGTTTCAACCCAAAGAATTTCACCATTTTCACATTTCAACTCAAGGATTTTCTGTCTGCAATTTACTCTGGCATCATGTAATGTCAACCAGTCCATACCCAGAATAACATCAAACACATCAAATGGTAACAACATCAGATTAGCTGAAAAATAGTGACCTTGAATCATCAAAGGACAATTGTTGCAAACCCTATCTACTAACACATATTTGCCTAAAGGGTTTGACACTTTAGTCACAAATTCAGTAAATTCTACAGGCAAGCTCTTACTAGATACTAAATTCGTAAAAACATAAGAACGAGTAGATCCAGGATCAATCAATGTAATAACAATAGTATCATAAAGGGAAAATGTACCGGTGATCATATCGGGAGATGATGCCTCTTCACGAGCACGTATGGCATAAGCTCTAGCAGGTGCTCTAGCTTCTAGTCTCTCAGTTGAATCCTTTGTCACACTTCTTGTAACACCCCGTACCCGAGACCGTCGCCGGAGTCGGACAGGAGGGGTTTGCAGACTTCAATCACTTATTTGCACAGTCCATTTTAAATTTCCAGACGAGCTGGCTAACTGCGTCACTGTCACCTTAAAAATCATATCTCGAGTTCCAAAACTCGAAAACCAGTTCTGTAAATTTTTCCTGAAACTAGACTCATTTTTCCATTTACAATTTTTTTTCTAGAATTTTTGGTCGATTTATTAGTTAAAGTCTCCCCTATTTCAGGGTTCGACTACCCTGACCTTTGCACATTATGACTTGGATATCTCCCTGTACAGGGCTTCAATACTGATGCTGTTTGTTTCTATAGAAACTAGACTCAAAAAGGAATCTATGCATATATGGCATGACTTATAATTATCTCTGGGTAATTTATAATGAATTTCCAAAGTCAGAACAGGGAATCCAGAAACCGTTCTGGCCTTGTCTCACAAAAACTTAAATATCTCTTAACATACTATTCATATGATCGTTTCATTACTTTCCTATAAAAATAGATTCATCAAGGTTCGTTTACATAATTTATTAACTATTTAATTCCATTCCTACTATTTTTAGTGATTTTTCAAATCTACATCACTGCTGCTGTCAGCATCTGCCTTTAAGGTAGACTTTACCTATTTCATAGTTTCCATGATTCAACTAGCCCTTTTAGCATAAATAGCACAAATTATGATAGTGATTAACCATTCCAATGGCCAATCCTTGTCAAGCATATCCACACCTCTCAATAACCATATCCATACCAAATGATTATAACATTATGCTCAAAACATATATAAGCCATTTTCGCATGGCTATCCAAAATTATACAAATCCAAAGGGTCCATGACCCACAACAAAAAGGGGTAGTCCTATACATGCCCTTTCAAAGTTCAACCAAAAGTGTACCAAAAGGGGCTTTGATAGTGTGGATGACTTCGACTTCAAAATTCCCGAGTCCGATAGCTGACGAACCAAAATCTATAAAATAGATAATCAAAGAAACGGAGTAAGCAATTTATGCTTAGTAAGCTTTGAGCCATAAAATTTAACACAACTAAAATGTAGCATTCATATGGCTAAACGGATAATTTCATGTGCACGAATTCTCAATATCATGCTTACTTCACGTTACCAATCCTTATATTCACACACAAAAGATCAACTTAGCCAAAGGCCAGAAACTCATTAATCGACTGAGCGAATAATATTTAAACGAAATCATTACTCAAATGCATATACGTAGCGTACCTCATCGTTGGGATTTCACGAGCGTATTAATTGAAATTATTACAGCAAGGTCGCTCATTCCCAACCAAGTACCTTCGGGGTTTAGCCGGATATAGCTACTCGCCCAAATGCCTTCGGCACTTAGCCCGATCATAGTAACTCTCACAAATGCCTTCGGGACTTAACCCGGTTATTGTAGCTCGCACAAATGCCTTCGGGACTTAACCCGGTTATTGTAGCTCGCACAATTGCCTTCGGGACTTAGCCCGGATATAGTAACTCGCACAATTGCCTTCGAGACTTAGCCCAGAATTAGTCACTAGCACAAATGCCTTCGGGACTTAGCCCGGTTATTATCCGAATATCCAGACACATATCAACAAATTATGACACATCTATATTCCAATTTCATAACTAGAATTCAAACGCAATCACTTATCAAGCATTATCATTTTCGGCTCAATAGCCACATACAAGAGCATGATTTTGATTTACTTAAGACATGATCTAATCAAATCATAATCTAAGCTCCATTACTCAAAGACTTACCTCGGATGTGGTCGAACGTTTTCAGCAGCTATTCGATAACTTTTTCCTTTCCCTTATCCAACTGTGGTCCTCTAAGCTCTTGAGCTAATTCAAACAAATTTAACTTATTAAAGTCTCATTATGCTAGCTTATGGCCGAATATGACAAGGAGTTTGATTGGTCATATGGCCACCTTCTAGCTCAACTACACAATGGTCATATGCATTTTTAATCACATCAAGCAATTTAATACAATTCATTCGAACATCAAAAGAAAACCTCAAGGTACTTAGCCCATATATACTTTAGGCATTAGAGTCACATATATATATGGAATCATGAATCAAACTCAACATTTTAGCTAATATTCCCCCTTGGCCGAATTTTCTAAGCCAAGACAAAAGCATCAATATGCTTGCCTCTAACCGAATACATGCAACAGCAATCTTCTTCCTATGGCCGAATATGCATGTCTATGTTGAGGCCGATTATATACTTAATACCACACATAAATGGCATACATTTTACTAACTAATGCATTACATATTATAACTCAATACGCATCCATCATTTACTCCATAACCGAAGCACCATCATGTGTGAATATATACCTTGAGATAATATATAGGTCATACCAATACATCATGTGCAATCATATATATATATATATATGTGCAAGAGCCGAATCACAAATTTGATTATAACCAAATATAAACATATATCCAAAACATAAATCTTACCTACCATGCAATAAGCATAAATCACACTTATGGATATACCATGGCCGATACTTCCAACAACACCAAATAAAAATATACTTCATGGATCTAAGGTAGAACCAAGAAAGGAACTCATAATCATCAAGATGTAAGCAACTACCATTGTTCATCTAGATTTAGCATGAAACACAACCATCACCCTTATTAATCTCCATAGCCGAAAACCTTACTTATTCCAAAATCACAATTTCAACATGGGTTACCAACAATAACTTGATATCTCACTCAAAATCAACTAGGATTTCAAGAACTAGTATCAACTTCCTTACCTTAATATCGACCTAAGATGACCGATTGCTTCACTCCTTCCTTCCTCCTCTCAATTCGGCCAAGAAGAACCAAAGAACACAACTTGTTTTCTTTCTTCCTTAGAACTTTCGGCCAAAAGATGTTCAAGGATGAACACTTTTTTTTCTTTCCTTCTACTCACGGCAATGGGGGGGACAATCACACACATTCTTTCCCCTTCTTTTTTTTCCATTTCTTTATTACCCATACTCCTTATTTTATTTTTCCTAACATACATCACTAACATAACATGTTTGTGACATGTTTCCACTCATAGCATGGCCGGCCACTATGCTTTAATTTGGGTAAATTGACATGCAAACCCATCATTTTCACAATATGCATTAATAGGCCACTTTACATTTGCCTAGCACATTTCTAATTTTTTTCACATAAGTCCTATTTGATAAAATTCACTTACAATTAACAAAATTCAAACATGAAATTTTCACACATGCATATGTACATATAATGAGCATCAACTATGACGATTAATTATTTTTATGACTCGGTTTAGTGGTCCCGAAACCACTTCCCGACTAGGGTCACATTACGGCTATCACACTTCTACTGCTAGTTCCACTTCCAGTATTTCTCGAAGGTCTACCTCTATTAGCAGCACTAGTTTGTCTGACACTCTAAAATTTTTCTTCTTCAACCCTTTTTGGGCAATTCTTAATATAATGTTCTCGAGAACCACACTTGAAAGAAGCCCGGCTAATCACCCAACACTTACCAAAATGTTGCTTACCACAGTACTGACACTCGGGTCTATTAGATCTCACATTACCCATACTTTCCATTGAAGTAGCTTGAGCTTTAGAATCCGAATATGATCTCACATGATCTCGGTGCGGATATTCAGCTAAAACAGTTAATCGAGGATTCATTTCTTTAGACTTCTTAGACTGGGATTGGAATGACCTACTCATTGGCCTCATTCTTGCATCTCTGGCTTCACTCACAGCTTTTCTCTTTTCGTTGTTCAGTTCTTCAGCTTTACAAGCTCGATCGACCAATACTACAAACTCTTTCAACTCTAAGATCCCAACTAATAGCCTGATGTCTTCATTTAACCTATCCTCGAACCTCTTACACATAATAGCTTCGGTAGACACACACTCCTGGGCATACTTGTTGAGTCTAACAAATTCACGTTCGTATTCTACCACAGACATTTTACCTTGCTTCAGCTCGAGGAACTCTTTCTGTTTTTGATCAATGAATCTCTAGCTTATGTATTTCTTTCTAAACTCCTCTTGGAAAAAATCCCATGTAACCCTTTCTTTCGGAACCATAGATACCAATGTCTTCCACCAATGATATGTTGAATCTCTCAGTAGAGATATAGCACATTTTAAACATTCTTTGGGAGTGCAAGAGAGCTCATCAAATACCCTGATAGAATTCTCAAGCCAAAACTCTACTTTCTTGGGATCATCATCTATATTAGCCCTAAATTATTCAGCCCCTTGCTTTCGAATTATATCAACTAGAGGCTTGCTCAATCTTACCATTTCGGCACCTTGAGGAACTACGGGAACCAGTTGGGGAATAAGAGGGGGTGGAGGAGGCTGAGCATTCGGATTTTCTCGAACAAACTTTGTATACCAATTACTCATCATACGGAGAAAGGCTTCCCGAGCCCCATCTCCCTGATTATGTGTCTCAGGCCTACTCTCAGCTGGCGCAGTCCCTTGTGTGGGGTCCGGCGCATTACTTTCTACATCATCAGCTACAGCTCGGTCGGGATCCATTTACTATATGAAAACACAATTTAAATTGTCAGGAGTCATCACACTATCACAATATATTTATGGCATGTTTAGATATACTTCCACACAGTACGTAGATCCAAGAACCACCTAAACCTTGGCTCTGATACCAACAAAAATGTAACACCCCTTACTTGTGTTCTAAGCCGGAACAGGGTACGAGACATTACCAGAACATAATACATGCAAACGCACAAAATCATGACATAGAATTTTTTTTAAACATACATTTTCATGTCCTATAATCTGAACAATATTAGTTAACATCAACGGGCATATACAAAATGAACTATTAAATTTTGAAGACCAACATTTTAGGCCAATTTAATTATGACATAAAACAAAAATAACCAAGTCATCTATACATGCCATAACTCTAAAATAATGTTTACAAAATACCAAAAAGTATTGATAGTGCGGATGGATCTCCGACGATCTCCGAATCCCAAGCTGGCCTAGTAACACTCGGTGCAAAATATAGAAATGTTGCAATTTAGTCCGAAATCTCTTATTTTCTCAAATCAAGGTCGATTCCACATCTTTCTTGATTATAGAGCTTGGAAGCTTGAAACAAACCCTAGCTATGGAGAACCTTTGGAATTTCGGCCTAATGAAGAAGATGAGCAAATTTTTGCTTGATTTTTCCCTTTTTAATTCATTTATTAACTAAATGACCAAAATGCCCTTTTTACTAAACTTTCAATTTTTATCCATGTAAGCCCCTTTTTGTCCAAAATCATAGAAATTGGTCAAATTGCTATTTAAGGACTTATAATTAATATTCTAAAGCAATTTCATGCTAAAATCTTCTAGAATGCAAGTTTTGCAACTTATTCAATTTAGTCCCTAATTTTGAATTGAACACTTTAGGCATAAAATTTATTCACGAAATTCTCACACAATCATGCAACCACATCATAGGCCTCAAAATAATTATAAAATAATTAGTTCTATCTCAGATTTGTAGTTTCAAACCCACATTCCATTTAGGCCCTAAATTGGGCTGTCACAAAAAAGCGAAAGGGTTTTGGCGCAACCTCTTCGAGCACCGTGACCGAAGCTCATCACCCTCTGCTTTGATTCCTGTCAAGCCCACAAGACGACTTATTTCAGCTCCTCTGTACACGACCATTGGGAGTGGGCCGCTGCATAGATTGGACCGCCTTGGCGCAAGTCCATCTTGCCCACCTGGTTCGTTTCCATCTTGATACTGCCCCGTAGGATTGGTTCTTTGCAATTATCGAGCCCACCTATTCGGAGCTTACCTTGGAGTTTTGCACTACTTTCCATCTACAGCATGTGATGAATACCCATGACAAGGCCGGTACTATCATTTTTAAACTTGGTGGGCTCGTAAGGCACATGAGTGTACTAGAGTTTGGAGCTGCTTTGGGCCTCTACACGGAGGAGTTCATGGCTTCCGAGAATTTTTTACATCTTCACCGTCACATACACTACTCGCCCTCTTACTGTTGGACTGACCTTACGGTGAACACTGTTCCCTATGACGCAAGTCGCTCAAAGGCGACTTCTCTTCCTCTATCAGTACGCTACATCCATGCTATCTTGGCTTATACCTTGACTGGGAGGAGAAAGCGCATCGGCATCGTTAGTACCACCGATACTTACTTCTTATGGAGCATAGCGACTGGTCATGTATTTGATTTGGCATATTTTATCGCCCTCGCTTTTCTCCATCAAATAGACCACCATAGGAGGGGCCCCATTTGCCTTGGCCCCTACGTGACCCGTCTCGCTCGACACTTCGGCCTCTTCGACTCTTCTGAGATGTCATCAACACTCACACTAGTAGGCCAGATGGCTCCTCAAGGAATTTCTAGTATGATCCATATGAGGATGATAGAGCGACGCCATGGATTTGACCCCCCTCAGTACAGACTCGTTCCATCTGATGACCAGGATGAGCCAGAGGACATTACCAATGACGTCCCTGCCCCTCATGTGAACCCACAACCACCGTCACCACCACGACTACAGAGTCATCGACCTCCTGCTACCACTTTGATCGATATATTCGAGCGATTCACTTGCTTTGAGCATCAGTGCTTTGAGCGGTTCGACAACATCGATGCCACTCTTCGAAAAATTTACCACCACCTCCACATCTCTCCTTCGGCGTCGTTGACCCACGAGGCATCTGATGATGAGGACCTTTGAGTCCTTTTATTTTATTTTATTACTATTTTTATTTTTATTTTTATTTTTATTTTTTATTTATTTTTGAAGACTTATGTTTTTTACTTTTAAACTATTTTAATCTTTATGGCTATTATCGAGTAACCCTTTAATTCTCTTCACAGTTGTTTTTATTATCTTCATAGTAGCCTAGACTTATGCACATCATTAGCCATATCTACAATTGTCACTTCCATTATTCCACAGAGTCCATCCAAAAATTCAGGGCAGTTTCACTTATCTCCCTTTCTTATGATATTATGCTTTTATTGTTGTTATCTATCTTTGTACATTGAGGACAATGTACATATTAAATATGGGGAGGTTATTTTTATTATCCATGAAATTTTTTTCTCGTTCTCAAATAGTGTTGTCATATTACTATTAGAGTGAATTATGATTGATTTATGATTTTTATTAATATATTTTGAATTTAATCACAGGTAATTGTGCATTTTTTTAACTTTAAAGGCATTAGAGAATCAAGCATGACAAGTTGACTTTTGAGAATTAAAATTGATAGGTTGTTTCCCTGAATTGATGTATTATCTTGAAGTTTTGAATTTACGAGATTGGCATCAAATACCCGTAATTTTCGTGAGATTTTAAGCCATTTAGAGCATATATCTTTCTTGCTCACTGATTTTATTGGTTACGAATTTGTCAACAATGATTTGTTATTCTAGAACTTGCTTCGATTATACATGTCGAGACCACAACATTGATTTTATATACTGAGATGATAAAGGCACTTAGGTTTTAACCCATTTACCCCATAAAAAGCCTACCCACATAACTGACCCCTAGTGAACCTCTTTGAGCCTTAACTATTATTTCTTAATTTTCCTCTTAATATTAACCCACAACTTAACCCTTTTTGATTCGTTAAGAATTTCTCCCTTTCTATTGAATCCCTTTTTATCGATATTTGATTTGGTTAGTTACCTAACTATGTTCTTTCATTTCAGTTGCTGAATTATTCCTGATTATGCACTTTCCATTATTGTATTTCTTCTTATGCTTTAAAAAAAATCGTATATTTATATTCATATTCTAAAGAGCTTGGATAAGTTAAACTTATTATATTGAGAAAAAGCTTACATCATTAGTTTTGGATTGTTCAAAGTTTGGCATTTTTTTGTAATTCAGCAATTAGCTTCATTTTTCTAAGTTTGGTAATTTATTTAAATTAATCTCGATTCTAACCCTTTTTTTCAGCCTTTATCCACACCCTTAACCCAAGCCTCATTACAGCCTTGTTAAAGACCTTTTGATTTGTGTATCATCTCAATTATAGTAGGGGAGATTTGATTTTCATGCAAGCCTATGGTAATAACTTTTCATGTTGGACTATTGAGTGCTTAATTATTGAACCTTAAACACTTTGAGTGACGTGAGTGAATCTTTAGTGAGGATGTTAACCCTTGTAGATTTGGAATTAAAGAAAATTACTTAGATAAAGGGGGATATCTATGATTTTATGATTAAAAAGCTCAACTTAGATTGTTTGAAACTTTAATGTTCTTTCAGTTAAGCTCTCAATGTATGATTACTTAGGGATTACTTTGAAACATTAGTAATGAGAATTATAAGTTGAGAAAGATTTATTTTAATTGTGAGTTGAGGATTTTGCTTGAGGACAAGCAAAGGCTTAAGTGTGGGGATATTTGATAAACCATAATATATAAATATTTTTACCCCATGCTTGACATATTTATGGATAGTTTTTCCTTGGTTTCATTGAATTCGATGCTCCTAATCCTTTAAATTCATGTTTTATACTTAGGTGAGCATAGGAAGGCAAAAAGAGCAAGAAACGGGCCAAAAACGAATAAATTGGGCCTAATTCAGTGTTTCACATGACCTAGGCATTTTCACACGGGTAAACCACACGCCCGTGTGTGACACACAGGCAAGCCACACGCCCATGTGTCATGGTCATGTCGACATTACACCAAGTCAGAATTGCACACGGCTTAAACACCTTCACACGGGCGTACCACACGACCGTGTCCCTGTCAAGCCCAAGTCTAATTCTACTCAGAAAAGGCTAACTTTGAGGGTTTCCAAAGTCTATATAAACACCCTAGAAGAGGATTAAAAAGGACACATAGAGTAGAAGGTAGAAAATACTCAAGGCTAGCCATCAGATTCAGCTCAGAAGCAAGATCTACTTCAAGAATGAAGATCTCCATTCAATTTCCTTAGAAATTCTTTGGGTCCTTTATGCTAATAGAGGTTGCTTACTCTCCTAGTAGCAAAGGAAAAGGGCAGGGCTTTTTTCGTAGTAATAGTGGGCTGGGCGGGTCTCATGAGATCTATGCCGACCGTCGGAATCAAATGAAGGTCGAAGGACCATTCGATTCATTAAGGGGCATAAATCTAGGCCTATTTGTTTGGTCAATCACCAAAGGCGGGGGGAACCACTATAGGCGAGACCCCCCCGGCCTCGATTCTTTTACATAGTCTGGGGGCCGGTCGCAGCAGAGCAGCGGGGCATAGCGGCGCCCTCGCCTAGCGCCATTCCTGGACCTAGCAGCAGACGGGCGGGCCGGGCCTGAATTCAGACCAGAACAGACTCTTCTTTGTTTGAGCTGCTCCCACGCATGCAGGCCGGAAGATCTCAGTTGTCCAGGACTGGACAAGTACGTAGGGATCTTCGTGGGACTGGGGAGGGAGTTGAACTAAACTCCCTAAACACCTAAGGGAGATGAAACCTAAGATGGATATTATTACTATTTGAATTATATGATAAATACTTGTTCTTATTCTTAATTGTGAGTTCTAATTATTGCTTTAATATTCCAGGATATTAATTCAGGTTTTGATGTGTTTATTCAGTGGAGAAAAAGTCCCTATTTAAGAGTAGATCCTTCATAATTAAGCGAAGTTGCGTGCAATCCTAGAGATAGGATTACATAAATCTGCTGGATTAAAGTCAAATCTAATAAGGGAATCCACAGATTGATTTAATGCGACAATAGGGGTTTTAATTAGAAAGAGATTTCGATTAATTAACCTAGAGTCAGTTGTTTTTAGTCTCGAGAGAGATAATAACATAAACTAGGGATTTCTACGGATTAAGTCAAGTGAATAAATCGTCTAATTCAGAAGTAATAAGTAAAGCCTAGGTAGATTCTTTCTTGGGTATTGTCTTCTCCATCGGTTTTCTAAAAAGTATTTTTTTAGCTTTAATCTCTGTCGTAATTTTAGTTAATTAGATAATTAGTTTTAAATTTAAAACATCCTTTAATTCTTAGGCTAGATAATAAAAAGATAGTAATTACTAGTACTTTTAGTCCTCATGGATACGATATTCCCTGTCTCACCATAGCTATACTACTGTTCGATAAGTGCGCTTGCTTTAGTCGAATTTTTAGTTAGTTTCACAACCATCACTGACGTCATAAATAGAGAGGTACACGGGCTGAGCACACGGGCATGTCCCGAGCCACATTGGCGTGTGTGACCACACGGCCTACCCACATGGGCGTGTGTGACCACATGGTGTGACTTTCTAAATTTGGAAAATTTTCCATGTGTTGTAAAAGTTTCATAAGTTCTCAGTTTAGTCCCGAACCACTTCCAATGTATGTTTTGGGCCTCGTAGGTCCGCATAAGGGATGATACGCATGTGTTTGAATGTTTTTGAAATGGTTGAAATTTTATGGCCCGATTTTACATGTATGTGTACGTTTAAGTCCGGTAATGCCTCGTATTCTGTCCCAGCGTCGGACACGGGTAAGGGGTGTTACAATAACATATGCATGATGGTGATCTTTTGGGTGATATGATAATGTTATATGTTTAACAATTGTGGTGTCAATAAGGACACATTGGTTTGGCACAAAGTTACATGAATTTGATATGTTTTTTATGTGTTAAATGTAATTTTGAATAGGTCATGTTGGTTAGAAATGGGATGGCTCGGTGTCAAAGTTAAAATGGTTGTTTTGGCTTGAAAATGAAGTAATTTAGCTGCATACTGTAACACCCCTCACCCGTATTCAATGCTGGAATAGGGTTATGGAGCATTACCGAACATATTAAACAATTACACATGCATTTCACATACATTTTCAAGTATCAAATAATCATCATTCAACAACATACATATCGTCCCTAGTATAAGCCTACGAGGCCTAAAACATGCATTTGGAAATGTTCGGGACTAAACCGATAACTCAAGAGACTTTCAGAACACTTATAAAATTTTCCAAAATATAGGGGACACACACCAGTGTGGCTCGGCCGTGTGTCTAACACAGCCAAAGGCACGCCCGTGTCACAGGCCGTGTGGACATTCGAAATGGAAGCACATGGTCGTGTTCCAGCCCGTGTCCTACCCCGTGTAACTCTTTGACTTGGGTCACACAGCCAACACACACACCTGTGTGGCTAACTCGTGTGCCCTAAAAATGGCCACACACACTCGTGTACCAAGCCGTGTGCTAGGCTGTGCAAAACCTATAGGGTATACTGACTTATGCCACACGGCCAAGTCACACGCCTGTGTGCTAGGCCATGTGGAGCATACTGGACTTGATTTATAATTCAATACCAGGGGACACACGACCGTGTAACCTACCGTGTCTCTGCCCGTGTGGACAAAAATAGGCTATTTACCAAGCCATTTTGCCACCCAATGTAACAGCCCCGGTTTAGACCCTAGTTGGAATGGTGGTTTCGGGACTACAAATCTGAGTCAAAAAATATTGTAATATTATTTTCTGTGTCTATAATATGTGAATTAGTATGTGTGAAAATTTCGTATAAAAATTTGATCGTTAGTGTGCTTAATTTGATAAAAGGACCTAATCGCGTAAAATGCAAAATTTGCATTCTATATGTAAAGGTTTCTAGTTGCCATGGTTTTCTAAAATAAAGGTCCTTATGTTATTATTAACCCATTGAAAAGGTTAATGGGCATAAATGGCCTAATGTTAATGTTTTGATAATGTTTTCATTAAGGATAAAATTGGTATTTAGTTAATAATTATTAATTAAAGTAAAACAAAAGCATGAAATTAGGCTATTTTCATCATCCTTGCCAAAAATCAAAGAAAAATAAAAGAAAAAGAGATAGTTAGGGTTCGGGTAGTTCAAGCATCAATTAGGTATGTGTTTTTGATCGGTTTTTTATAATTTCTATGTTTTTGTGATTGTTGCTTAGTGTTCTATCAAACCCATGTCTAAATTTCTGAAATTGTTGATGATTTTGAGTTGAGCCATTGATGAAACTGTAACACCCCAAATTTGGTCCAAATGTTATGGCCGAATCTGACGTGTCACATTGAAGTGTTTTAGCAAAAACCGTGTTTTCATTGAAACCCCTTCTTAAAATAAAAGAAACCCTAATTAACTAAAAAAACCTTTCAGCTACGAAAGCCTTGTTTAAAACATTTGATTTTTTTAAAAAAACTTAGTTGCGGAAACGTGGAAAACATACTATAATTTAAGAAATCTATGTTCAACTTCTTGTAATTACAATGAAAATAATAATAATAATTCAAGTAATAATAACATAATGAAAACCTTATTACAATCTGGTTTGAACATACTTAAAAAGAAATAAAAACTTAAATGCTTAAAAAAAACCAAGTCCGAATTATCTTGCTAGCCGGCCACCCAGAGTCCCTCCAAACATCGAACCTTCTACCGAGCATCACCTGAAAATAAAATAAAAGAGGGGGTGAGTTTTCGCAAACTCAGTGTGTACAACCCTCGATGAAAAACAAACATTCAAAGAAAAACCATCAAACATGCAATGCAATCCCATCCAAATTATCCATCCGCTACACACTAGCTCCGTCCCTCGTCACACCATGTGGGGATATAAATATCGATCCACCCAGCCCACACACCAATGGTAGCTCGGTTGCAGAACTACCTTCATTTACATATTAGGCTCTAAAAGCCGTCGGTGGATCCACAATTGTCAGGCAACCATGCGATCCTCATATACTTCCTCTGTTCCATAGTTCCCACCTCATATGCAACCTAAGCAGAACATCATATGTATGCATGGCACATCCATAAAACTTACATTCAACACCTGGGGGTATTTTGGTCATTTTCGCCCTTAGGGGCACTTTAGTAATTTTCCCTTAATTACGGTTTTCACTTACCTTGGCCCATGAACAAGTCCCGCGAGCTAAGATGAACGAATACTATGCACCAGGTAGGATTCTAGAGAAGAGGAGGTGGGTCATTGACCACTTAAGTACCAAGCTCTCCCTAAATCCAATCCTAAACATGCCTATACTCGTTGCCACACCTTAACCCTATGACTAGTTCACAGTCGCAATATATTAATTAAGTCTAATGTAGTTATCATATACTAGGCTCAAAACCCCTTACAAAGCCCCAAAACAAATTCACATACCTGTATTTGGCCCATTAAGCCCATTCATATTCATATGGCCCATTAGGCCCAAATCACCTGTATATGGCCCATTAGGCCCAAATCACATTTGTATGGCCCGTTAGGCCCAGTCACATTCATATTCATGCTCACATACAAATTCCTATCACATAGCATTAATATTCAGTTTTTGCCTATTATGGGCCCAACAGCCCACAGGCCCATTTAGCCCATTCTGGCCCGTATGGCCAAATCATAACCCAAGTCCACAGAATCGCCCATGGGTCTCAGGCAACCTATTGGTCTCCCCCTTACGAGTTTTCATGCACTCGCAAGACTACTGTAGCCAAACTTTCAGCTTTTCGGCATTTCTGCTTTTCGGCATTTTGGCTTTTGCCGATTCATAGTGTGTGTGCAGTGTATGTACACACCGGGTTGGCAAGCGTGCTGCAGTTTCCTTAGCCCAAACCTACAATCGATATCACTTAAATATTAATCTCACATACTTATCGAATACTTTACCAAAAGCCAGAATCTCACGTTAACCTTACCTTGCACGATAAGTATAACAGCCCCTTTACTAACCACGACCAACTCCTAGATCTGCACAAATTGTAACTATTAAATCCAGAATAATAGGTGACTCATATCCAACACAATTCCCCTTACCTTACTATGGCTATTCAGCCAACCTTAGCCAATGGATGAGGAATACTTACCAAAACTACAATACCTAAAGGGCAATTCGGCAATGAGCTAAGATCCGAGATCCGATACTAATTCCCTACCACAGTTGATTAGAAAGAGTGAGGGAAAATATTTGATACTTAGCAAAGAAACCTATTGGGAGAACAACACTTACACTAGATTTGACCAAAGTAGAAGGAGTAGTGATTGCACCAAGGGTATTCGGCCAAAGAGGTTCAGCCCTTTACGATTTTGTATGGAAAAAGAGGGTTATTCGGCTCTAAGGAAAAAGAAACAAAATTCAGCAATGAGGTAGAGGAAGAATAGAATTCAGCACAAGGAAGGATAAAAAGAAAAGAAAGGCAGAGGGTTTTCAGCTTTTAGATAAAAAAGTTTCTGGTAACAGGGTGAAGGAAATTCGGTCATTAGCTTCATACCCTAGCATTTGGCACCTATTTATAAGCCTTATAGCTAAATTTTCCCATGTCCAATTCCCCATTCAGCTCCATCACTTCTCCCTTCTCATCTCCTCGTTTTTCTCCCTGATAACCCCTAGATTCTTTCTTTAATTTTCTCTCCTGAGCCTTCCCTTGGAGTCCACTTCCACGCCACTTCCATCATTCTAGAAGGTCAAAATTAAACTTCTAAAAGCACTAAGCTAGGATTCAAACCTTGGACCTCCTTGCTAGCTATTAACGCCACCTACCTACACTCTAAGTGGCGTCACTTAGCCACCCTTTACTAGGCTCTTTGCTGCTATTTTCCCCTATCTTTATTTAAAAGCCCAACTACTTGCCAACCCTAATTCTTTTAATAATTAACTTACAATTTCTTCTACCCCTTAATTCAAACTCAAACCTTGACCAAGACCTACCTTTGCGTAATTAGTACTTAACCGGAATTATTAAGCACAAAAAGAAAAATTCAAGATTTTGGGATTTTTGGGGCGTTAAAGAAAATATGAGTTTTATGAAGTTTAATGATAGTATATGGAAGCTTGATGTTGGGTTAACATGTTTTGTCTTTGAATTTTTGATGAATTTGAGTAATTTGGGCTAAATTGTGAAAATGAGAAATTGAGGGACTAAATGTGAAATAAATGTAATATGTGGGCTTATATGAACACTATGAAAATTCGGCTAAGCATGGGTATATGGAAATTTTATATATTTTGTGATTTTATGAATTAGGGACTAAAGTGTTGAAATGTGAAAATGTGAGGGCTAATTTGTAAAATGCTGTAAGTGTGTTTTTATGGATTGATTTGAATGATTTGTTGCATAAAAGAGTTAAATTTGAATTGATTTAGATCAAGAACAAAAGAAAACGGAATTAGATCTAGGGAAGTCGAAAGTCGTCGAGTAGTCGATTCCGTTTGTCCGAATCCGTACGAGATAAGTCGATATACAAATAAATGTGTTTGAATCAATTTATTTATGCTTATATGTTCTTAAAATGAAATGAATGGCTTGGAAGATGAATATTAGAAATTTTGGAATCATGGACAGTGTTTCGATGTCCGAAAAGCCCCGTACGAACCATAGGAATAGTTAGGATACATATGTCATGACATGGGATTCGATATGTGTTTTCGTGTTAGACAACATCTGGGTCGTTGGCATCGACTTATGATTTACGTGTAAGACCATGTCTGAGACATCGGCATCATATTTTATTTCGTGTAAGACCCTGTCTGGGACAGTGGCATCGATGTTTGATTACATGTAAGACCACGTCTGGGAAGTTGGCATTGTATGAGCTTTCCGAGCTATCCGAGTATCCTTATTGACTCTAAACGGTTCAATGGGAATTTTGAGAAAATGAATGAATATGAGAATGTGTACCCAAATTCAGATACATTTAAAATGTACATTATGATTAAGAATGAAAGGTAAGTATATGATTATATGTGGACATATGAAATTTGTATGAATTATATGAGTATGAAATGGGTTATGTGTAAGTGATTTATGAACAATTGAGTTATTTGAGAATTATGCATATGTAGTTATGTTTTTGCATGAGCTACATGAATGAAATGGTTTAGAAATGTGTTATTTGATGAATTTATTTGTATACAGCTTACTAAGCTTTTGAAAGCTTACTTTGTATGTGTTTGCATTATTTTATAGATATCGAAGCAACTGGGAGCTCGGGGATTGTCGAGGATCATCACCACACTATCGAACTCTATTTTGGTACCTTTTAAAAATGTATATATTGAAGTATGGCATGTATAGGCTAGAAGTTTGTGAATATGTTGGTAATGTGTATATCTAGCCATGTGATATGGCTTGGTTTGGTTATAATTATGAATCTATTTTAAGCATAAATTATGTGATGCAATAATGTTCATATGATGTGTTCATAAATGACCTAGTTATAAATGGTCAATTTGGTAAGTTGGTAATGTAATTTAGTTGTCGAAATGTTATGATTTTGGGCATGAGATTGGATGTGAAATATTAAGATAAGGATATGTTAGAATGAATGAGTTTGCTATGTGGTTTTTGGTATGTTTTTGAATTGTTAAAAAGGATGAAATTTGTTGTTAATGAAATAGCATAAATGTTGTAAGTTTTGGTTGTGAATTGGTTGAAAATTTGATACAAAATGTCTTGGTTTTGATGATTGTAGGGAGGACTCTTAAGGGGTGGCAATTTGGCCTTGTAAATGGCCTATTTTTGCCCACAGGGGTAGGGACACAGGCGTGTCTCACTACCGTATTGCTCAAAGGCCATTTTGAAATGAGCCTGGGCAGGCCACACGATCACACACACGGGCATGTGCCAGGCAGTGTGGCCGAGTCAGTTTCAAGTAGGAGCTAGACACACAGGTGTGTGACTAGCCATCTGACCCAAGTCAGTAGCCTCCCTAATTTTCACACGGCTTCGCACACGGGCGTGTTTTGTGGCCGTGTGGACAAGTCAGTATGTATGCCCTATTTTGCCACGGCCTAGACACATGAGCATGTCTAATGCCGGGTGAGGCACATGGCCTGCTCACGCCGGCGCGTGACCTTTATAACTTTGAAAAATGTTTAAGTTTCGAAAAATTTTGTATGATTTTGGTTTAGTCCCGACCCCTTTCTAAAGCATGTTTAAGGTCTCGTTGACCTATGTAAGAGACTTTGTACTGATGTATGACTATGATGCTATGATGATTGTGAAATGAATGCTAAATGTTTCGATATTTCCGGTAATGTCTCTTAACCCTAGTCCGGTGACAGATACGGGTTAGGGGTGTTACACCCAATTTGCATGTAGCTATACCAAACTCAAATGGCACAAAACATAGCCTATAATAAGCATTCAATCAACCTTAATCAAGCATATTTCATACCATTTCCGACACCAACTAATCCAAGATATACAATCTCACAATGTGCCATTCAATTTCATGCCAAATTTTACTTTATCAAATCGTCAATATGGTCATTTTCTAAACATGCATTATTTTACCTAATTTCACATACATTACAAACTCAAATCTCAACCATTTACTATCCATAATATCTATTAGCAACAAGCATCATATAACCATATTCAAACACATAATGAGAGCCATATGCACAATTATATACACAACTAACCCAACCAAGTTAAGCCAACTTTCATCGCTATATATAAAACCAAACTCTCAATAGTTACAAGTCATTTCAAATGACTAAATTCATTAACAACACATATACCAAAATAACCAAACTCCTATACATGTCATATACTCAATATACTTAAGTTCAAAGGTTCCAAGGTGATAGTAGGACAGTGTGATGAAATCTCCGACAATCCCCGAATCCGAGCTAGCTTTGGTTTCACTATAAAATAAGGAAAATTAAACAAAGTAAGCTATAAAGCTTAGTAAGTTCATATAACATTTAAATCAACTCAACATATATGCTAAAATTAAGCAATTAAAACATAACATAACATAGCTTATAATGGATCACCAACCTACCACATTTGCATTCACAAATTAGATGTAACTTTCATAATTTTTTCCTTATTTCAATGTATTGCTCGGTTCATGTACATACATGTACCATCCCATATTGAACTCATACTTATCCACAGCTTTAACATACCCGTTGAACCATTCAGAATACTATCAGATACTAGGGAATCTCGTACCCTCAGTGCCATATATAGAGCCGAATCTATCTCAATCTTGTATCACATATAATGCTCACACTAGAGCTATCAACGAGTCTGCCCACACAAGCTAATGATCATGACGAAGCTACATGGTGCTGCTCACACAAGCTGACGAGTATCCGCAACACATTCCAGATAACTCACCACAGGTAGGACGAACAAACCAGCACCCAAATCACATAACCCCTAATGATATGTCATTCGTATCCTAATCTATTCCTAAGGTTCAACCGAGATTTCCAATGCCGAATCTTCATCGAATAGGCCCGTAAGGTCATATTTACAATTTATACAATATCAAAGCATTAAAAAACACAATTATAACAAAGCTTATTACATACGAACTTACCTCGGATGCAAAAACAGCGAAACGAGTCGATTAATCCAAAACCTTTTTCTTTCCCCGTTCTAAGTTCGTATTTCACTTTTTCTGATCTATATAATATCAAATTTAGCTTATTTAATAATCTCCCTATTCAATTTAGTCCAAAATAAACTTTAAAACCACTTTACACATTTGCCCTTAATATTTCACATTTTTACAATTTAGTCTTTATTTCATAAAATCACAAATTCATGCTATTCAACCACAACCCATGCTATTTGAATTTCAATTAGGTCCCTAGCAGTCCATATTTTTCATTTAGTTCACAATTTAACCACCAAATTTTAACATTTCATAAATTAATCCCTATTTGGACATTTTACTAAAAATCACTTTACAAATGCTGTTTATCTAACAACAACCATGCATTTCCTACCATTAAACATCAAAATAAATCAACATTCATCAATAGGAAAACCCTAAACCTTTAATAATTTGCAAATTAGTCCCTAGGCTAGCTAGATTAAGCTGCAACGATCTCAAAAACGTAGAAATCATTAAAAATGGGACAAAAATTACTCACATACAAGAGGAGAAGATGACCGACTGTCCAAGAGCCCTAAATGGTGATATTCTCCCTAGAAAAATGGTGGAGAAGATGAATGAATAGAAAAAATATCTTTTATTTTACTTAATATTAATTTTATAACTAATTTACTTACTTAACCTTTAAATAACTTCAAAATTTTTATAATGCCAAGCCAATATCATCCACTATCTAATTAATGGGCTAATTACCACATAAGGACCTCCACTTTAAGGTTCTATATCTATTAGATACCTTTAGCTAATAGAGCATCACTTTTGCACTTTACACGATTTAGTCCTTTTTATCAAATTAAGCACTCAAACGATAAAATTTCTTAATGAGATTTTAACACAATCATACTATCCTACTGTAAACATTAAAATATTAATAAAATAAATAATTTGACCTCAAATTTGTGGCCCCAAAACCACTGTTCCGATTTGACTAAAAACAAGTTGTTACACACACAGCTTGGAACATGAGTTGTCAAATGGTCGTGTGCCACATGCGGTCAAACCACACGCCCGTATATGCCAATTTGATTTTAGGAACAGGTTGCATGCATTTTGGCACACAGCCTGGGACACGATCGTGTGACCCTATTTTGAATACCCACACGGGCGGACACACAGACTAGAACACGACTGTGTGTCCTAACTTTGAATGTTCACACGATCTAAGCTATGTCACACAGTCTGGACACACGGCCATGTGACCCTTATCTTCCAAAAGTTTCTAACTTGTTTCGTTTTAATCCCAGATTGTTATATAAATTGGCATTTAATTGTATAATCGATTTTATGGTGAAGTTTAATGTTCTGTTTTGTTTGGTAATACTCTATAACCCTAATCTGGCAATGAAGATTGGATAGGGGTGTCATAGTGGTTTCGTGGGGTGATCCACGCAAGTTCATTTTCATTTTTTAGTAGGTGTTCATTTTCTGATTTATGTTTTGGGTATAAGGCAATATGGTACACGTTGTACTAGTATTTTCCAAGATGTTTTGGATGCTCCATAGCTTAATTGCTCTTAGGATTTTGAGATTTGAATCGTATTGTGTTGATTATTACTCGGACTTATTTTCAATGTTTGAAATTATTATTATGGTTGTTTTGACCATTTAATGTGGTAGAAGATGCTCGTTCAATAGACTTGAGTTGAAATGGTTTGTATGCTTGAACTACTATTTTATTTTGTAGCCTGGAGCAGATGTATCGACTGTAACACCCCTCACCCTTATCTGACGCCGGGATAGTTTTCAAGGAATTACCGGGGTTTCACATGCACAAACAGATTAAATTAGGTCACCGAGTTTCACTCAAATTTAAAACTTTTCAAACATGTACGTCTCGTTCCTCAAACAGGCCTTCGAGGCCTAAAACATACCTAGGGGCAGTTCGGGACAAAACTGGGAACATTTGATAAAATTTGGGTACCTTGGAAAATTTCCTTCACTTTGACGTGTCACACGCCCGTGTGGGTGGGGCCATGTGATCACACAAGCCCGTGTGGCTTGGTACATACCTATGCCCTCAGCCCGTGTGCAACACTGACTTTAACCTTATCGCCTGCCCGTGTACAACACTGGCTTAAACGTTTAGGTGCAGGGGACGCACGGCCATACCACACACCCATGGGAGTGGTCCGTGTGTCACTCACGACCTAGACACACGCCCGTGTGCCCAACCATGTGGACTCTAATAGGCTATTTTCCAAACCTTTGGTCACCCTTTTCAACACTTATACTTAATGATTATCAAATGCAAAGCAAAACATGATTATATTCTTATAAATGTTCTTGGCAAAACTTATGTCATAGAAACCTCGTATCATTGGTTTCACATAGGCCAGGTTATTTCCCATCTTGTATTTATGGGTTTCCATGTAACTTTAACACATTAAAGATTGGCTCATTCTTGTGACTCATTGCCAATCGGAAAAAAACCATCATATATGAATATGAACATGCATGGAAATTTTGTAAGTCATAGCCTACTTCAAAAAAAGCCAATTCCTATGGCCATATACAAAAAAAATATAGATACATATTTACATGCCTTTATTTGGCAACTCAATTGACACATATAACAAAATACTCAAGAGTCCTATACATGCCATTGAACAACATAGAAATGTCTTTATACCAAAGTTGGTCTAGTTGATAGTGTACTGACTCTCCAACTGTCTTCCAATCCTTACAAGTCCTCAAGCTCTATAAAACAGGGGAAAGGAGAGGGGTAAGCATTTACATGCTTAGTAAGCTCGAATGACCAGAAAGTAAACTTACCAAGTAATTAACATACATCCATAATAGATAATGAACCCAAGAAGTATGAAATGGTTCCCTATCACATGCCCTCAATCAATGAGTTTGTCACATAACAAAGCACCATGTAATTTATCTTAGATAAAGTCATCATCCATTGTTTCATTTATATACATCCTTCTCATGTTAATCCCGTTGAGTTTCTAGGAAATCTCGATGGAATATCCATTAACCGTCAATTCATAAGGATAATCATTTCAAGTGTGCACTCCAGTGAACCTCACATTTAATGGCGAGATTACATCCCCCATTGACAAAACTCATAAGGTGATGTCGGGATTGCCAGTCCAGGCTAAATCCCCTTATAACAACAAACACCTTTATTAAGCTCGGATCTAAATTACCAGTCTAGGCTAAATTCAGAACCTAATTGGATTACCCATCCGGGCTAAATCCATAATGCACATGTATTCTTTGGGAGGCTCGATCATCCAAAGGAACACCCATCCGGGCTGGATCCTTTTTATAATTGAGATCAACAAATTACTCGTCTGGGCTAAATCATTTCTGCAACACATGTAGGATCTCAATTCACTTGTAAATCATGGTTTATCCATCAAATTCCCTTTTTAAACCTCAATCGAGACATTTTTCAACATATCATTATCAAAGATGCATTTCATGAAATTTTTATGTCATCAATAAATGCAAACATCATTCATTCACAAACCATATAATTAGGCATATTAGGAGTTTACTTGAAGTTATCCGAACTTACCTGGTATTCGTTTCGGTGTCGTGTTTCGATCATTCTGAAACCTTTTGTTTTCCTCGATCAACCTCCAAAATTTGTTCCTTGGGGTCTATAACAATAGAATTAAATCATTAACACTCTACATTATACTTTTCAAGTCTAAATTCCACCCCCGGTCTAAATGATCGTTGTACCCCTTTCACATTTTTACGATTTAGTCCCTAGGCTCGTATAATGAAACACATGAAATTTCTATCTTACCCAAGCCTAGCCGAACACTTTTTTCCTATTATGGAAGCCCACATTTTCCATTATTTTCACATTTCTACCACATATTAAACAACTTTTACAAAAAGGTCCCTTTAGGGGTTTTTCATGAAAATCACCTAGGAAAAGATGTTTAACACACATCCAACTTTCATATTCCTCCATAAACAATCAAAATACAAGTAAATAATGCATGGGTAAATTTTTAAACGTAAACCCTAGCATGAAATATGGGTAGAAATGGAGAGAGCAAGCTACCGAGATATCAAAAATGCAAAGAAAATTAAAAACAGGGCTTGGGAGTACTTACTAATGAGCTTGAAAAGCTTTAAAACCCTAGCTATGGAGGGCTTGAGAATTTAGGCTGGTAGAAGGGAGAATATGGCTGATTTTTGGTTCATTTTTCCTATTTTATTTCATTAAAATGCCTAATGACCAAAATGCCCTTATGCCCTTTCTTTAAAATTTCATCCATGCAAGCCCATTTTTGTCCAAAAACTTAGAAATTGGGCAAATTTCTTTCCAATACCTTCTACTTTATCATCTAAAGAAATTTCATACAAATTACTTCTAGAATCCAGGTTTTTCAATTTTCTCAATTTAGTCCCTAATTTCCAAGTGGACACCTTACTCAAAGAATTTCTTCATGAAATGTTAACACATGCATATTCTCATACTCTAAACCTCATAATAATCGTAAAATAAATATTTGATGTTGTATTTGTGGTCCCGAAACCACTATTCCAACTAGGCCCTATTTTGGGATGTTATATTTCTCTGCCCTTAGGGATTTTCGCCCTCGAAAGTCTTACCAGTAAATAGGTTCAAATATTGGCTTCTCATGGTTTCTTCCGAATCCCATGTAGCCTCTTCTACACCATGTCGATTACATAAAACTTTTACTAAAGCCACATCGTTATTCCTCAGTTGTTTAATCTCATGGGCTAAAATCTTAACCGGTTCCTCTCGATAGGTTATGTCCAGTCGAATTTCAATCTCTGCCGGCGAAATCACATGAGAGGGGTCTAATCGATAGCGCCTTAACATAGATACATGGAACACATTGTCAATCTTTTCCAGCGGGTGGCAATGCCAAACGATAAGCTAATGGTCCAACTCTTTTGGTGATCTCGTACAGTCCGATAAACCGCAGACTCAGCTTGCCATTCCGACCAAATCTCAACACTTTCTTCTATGGAGATACTTTCAAGAATACTTTATCTCCAACTTGGAGCTCAATTTCTTTTCTTTTCAGGTCAGCATGCGACTTTTGCCTATCCGATGTCGCTTTTAAACAATCTCGTATCACTTTAACTTTCTCCTCATTTTCCTTAACCGGATCAACTCCATGAATCTGACTTTCCTTGATTTCTTTCTAGTACAATGGAGTTCGGCACTTCCTACCATACAAGGCCTCATAAGGTGCCATCTTCAAACTTGTTTGAAAACTGTTGTTATCGGCAAATTTTACCAGCGGCAAATATTTTTCCCAACTACCCTAAAATTTGAGGATGCAACATCGCAACATATCCTCGAGAATCTGAATCATCTGCTCAGACTGACCATCGGTCTGTGGGTGAAAAGCTGTACTAAAGCTCAACTTCATACCCAAGGCTTCTTATAACTTCTTCCAGAATCTCGAGGTAAATCTCGAGTCTCTGTCTGAAATAATCGATAGTGGTACCCTATGTAATCTCACAATCTCTGACATGTACAAGTCGACAAACTTATCAAGAGAGTAATATGTTCTTATCGAAATGAAATGAGCTGACTTCGTCAACTTATCCACTACAACCCATATGGCATCTTTCTTTTTCGGAGTTAATGGTAATCCTGTCACGAAATCCATAGTAACTCTGTCCCACTTCCATTCGGGTACAATTACAGGCTATAACAAACCTGAAGGCACTTGATGTTTAGCTTTAATTTGCTGACATACCAGGCATTTTGATACAAATTTAGAAATATCTCCTTTCGTATCGTTCCACCAGTACATTTTCTTCAAATTGTTGTACATCTTGGTACTTCCCAGGTGAATTGACAAACGACTATTATTTGCTTTTTGCAAGATTTTCTGTATAAGTTCATCATCTTTGGGAACAAAAATGCTATCTTTGAACTTCAAACATCCATCAGAACCAATCTGAAAATCTGATTCAATACTCGACTCATATTGAGTTCTTTTAGCTTGAAGGTCACTATCTTTAGATTGAGCATTGTAAATCTCCTGCAAAAATGTCGGCCTAGCCTCTAGCTCTGCCAAAACTGAACCATCATCAAGCAATGCCAATCGAGCATCAATGGCCCTCGATGCAAACAAGGATTTTTTGCTTAACACGTCGGTGACCACATTCGCCTTTCCCGGGTGATAGTCGATGATTAGATCACAATTCTAACCATATCTGCTGTATCAGATTCAATTCTTTTTGAGTCATTAGATACTTCAGACTCTTGTGGTATGTAAATATGTGGCAAGTTTCACCATATAAATAATGCCTCCAAATTTTTAAAGCAAAAACGATGGCGGCAAGTTCTAGGTCATGTGTCAGATAGTTCTTTTCGTGTGGCTTCAATCGCCGTGAAGCATAGGCTATCACCTTGCCAGTACACAACCCAATCCATTTAAGGATGCATCACTGTAGACTACAAATTCTTTTCCTGGCTCAGGCAATACTAAAACAAGAGCTTCAGTCAGTAATGTCTTTAACTTCTTAAAACTTTGCTGACACTTTTCCGTCCATTCAAACTTAATGTCTTTCTGTAGCAATCTCGTCATCAGAGTCGCTATCATGGAGAATCCTTTCACAAACCTTCAATAGTAACCGGCTAAGCCCAAAAAGCTTCTAACTTGGTTACATTTTTAGGTGATTTCCACTCGACGATAGCAGAGATTTTACTTTGATCAACTCGGATGCCTTCACCTGAAACAATATGACCCAAAAATCTGACTTCTTGGAGCGAAAATTCACTCTTGCTAAATTTAGCATACAGCTGCTTTCCCGCAAGGTCTGCAGCACAGTTCTCAGGTGCTTCGCATGTTCTGTCCCATCTTTGGAATAAATCAAGATGTCGTCAATGAACACAATAACAAACTTATCCAAGTATGGCCTAAAGATCCTATTCATTAGGTCCATAAATATGGCTGGTGCATTCATTAACCCAAACGGCATGACGAGAAATTCATAATGATCGTACCTTGTTCTGAAAGTTGTTTTAGGTACATCCGATTCTTTAACTCACGGTTGATAATAGCTAGACCTCAAGTCTATCTTAGAGAAAATAGTGGCTCCTCTCAACTGGTCGAACAAATCATCGATCATTGGCAAAGGATACTTATTTTTAATAGTTACCTTGTTCAGTTGGCAGTAATCTATACATAACCTCATCGAGCCATCTTTCTTCTTTACAAACAGTACAGGGGCACTCCAAGGTGAAAAACTTGGCCTTGCAAAACCTTTATCCGTCAGCTCTTGCAACTGGGCTTTTAACTTTTTCAACTCGGTTGGCACCATTCTGTGCGGAGCAATTGAAATGGATGGTGTTCCTGGCACCAATTCAATAGCAAACTCTATCTCCCTTTCAGGAGGTAATCCAGGTAATTCTTCTAGGAATACATCTGGGTACTCACATACTATTAGCACAGACTCAATCTTCAACTCTGTCTCCTTAGTGTTCAATACAAATGCAAGGTAGGCTTTATACCCTTTTCTTATATATATCTGAGCAACCATTGCCGTGACTACAACTGGCGGCGTACCCAATTCTCTTGAATCAACCCGTAGAATCTCACCATCTAGGCATTTCAATTTAATATACTTGCTACCACAATTTACAGTTACATCATGCAGGGCTAACCAATCTATACCAAGTATTACATCAAATCATCAAATGGTAACAACATAAGGTTAGCCGGAAAACAATGACCCTGGATCGTCAAAGGACAATTCTTACAGACTTTATCAACCATGATTGATTTGCCTAGTGGGTTCGACACTCTAATAATAAATTCTGTAATTTCAATGGGTATATTCATACTAGATACCAATCTCATGCAAATATATGAATGTGTCGACCCTGGGTCAATTAAGGCAATAACACAAGTATTGAAAAGAGAAAAAGTACCTGTGATGACGTCAAGAGCAGAGGCTTCCTCTCAATCGCGTATCGCATACATTCTTGCCGGGGCTCGAGCCTCTAGTTTTACAGCATCTTTAGTCGCAACTCGACTGCCACTAGCACTTCCGGGATATCTTGAAGGTCTACCTCGTAAAATGGGAATACTCGACTTCGGGGCTACTTCCACTTCTTTTTCAACTCGTTCTATACAGTCTCTGAGAAAGTGGTCAAGAGAACCACATCTGAAAGACGCACCACTCTTCATTCGGCACTCTTCGAAGTGAAATTTGTTGCAACTCTTACAATTCAGCTTTTGATTATCTACACTCCCCACACTAGTCACCATTGGGGAGGAAGACTTCTGGCTTCGTTGTTTAGAGCCTCTTGCTTTACTCGAATATCCTACCGATGAAGTGGAGCGTTCATTTTAGCTCCTTGATATCTTTGTGGGAAACGAGAGTGTTTTATCACTGGACCTCTTGCTCACAACTCGAGCCTCTCTCTTAGCTTACTTTCTTTCATTATTAAGCTCATCGGCCTTCTTGGCCCAATCAGCCAATGCGGCAAACTCTCATATTTTAAGGATCCCAATCAACAATTTGATTTCCTCATTCAAACCTTCCTCGAAGTGTTTGCACATTTCCGACTCAGTTTGGACCCATACAGTTGTGTACTTACTTAGCCTTACGAACTCTCTTTCGTATTCTGCTGCAGTTTTATTCCCCTGCTTCAGTTCCATCAACTCCTTTCGCTTCGAGTCTAAAAACCTTTGGCTAATGTATTTCTTCCTAAACTCTGCTTAGAAGAAATCCCAAGTGATATTTTCCTTTGGCACTACCGAGGATACAGTCTTCCACCAATGGTATGCAGCATCCTTTAAGAGGGACACGATGCTCTTTAAACACTCCTCAGGTGTGCAGGACAATTCATCTAACACTCGCATAGTATTCTCAAGCCAGAACTCGACTCTTTTAGCATCGTCCTTAATTTTAGCTCTAAATTCCTCAGCTCTATACTTTCTAAGCTTATCTACCAATTCTTACCGGTGCCATACCTCATGGCAATTCCTCATCAAGTTGGTTAGGGGGCGGGGAGGTTGTGGTATGTTGGGGCGATTCTTTAAGTAATCCCCAAACCATTCATCCATCATATCAAAGAAGGCAGCTCAAGCCTCTTCCCGGCCTTCCGACATAAGCCTTCTACTACTACTAGATACAGCTCGTTGTACAAAAGCTGGAGCATGGATCTCGGCTCCCTCGGACTCATCTTCTGCTTGATTGAAAGACATTTACTATATTCAAAACAATTTAAACAGTTAGGAGATGTCACACTATCAATACTCGAAAAAAATGGCACGTATAGCAAACCTCAATACTCTCTACGGTAGTCCTAGAACCTACTAAATCGTAGCTCTGATACCACTAAATGTAACACCCCTCACCCTTATCTGACGTCGGGATAGGGTTCGAGACGTTACCGAGGTTTCACATTCACAAACATATTAAATCAGGTCACCGAGTTTCACTCAAATTTAAAACTTTTCAAACATGTACGTCCTATCCCTTAAACAGGCCTTCGAGGCCTAAAACATACCTAGGGGCAGTTCGAAACAAAACTGGGAACATTCGATAAACTTTGGGTACCTTGGAAAATTTTCTTTACTTTGAAGTGTCACACGCCCGTGTGGGTGGGGCCGTGTGATCACACACGCCCGTGTGGCTTGGGACACGCCCGTGTGGCTTGGGACACGCCCATGCCCGCAGCCCGTGTGCAACACTGACTTTAACCTTATCATACAAGTAGGGGCACACGGCCAAGACACACGCCCGTGTAGCCTGCCCATGTACAACACTGACTTAAACTTTTAGGTGCAAGGGACGCATGGCCATACCACACACCCATGGGAGTGGTCCGTGTGTCACACACGGCCTAGACACACGCCCGTGTGCCCAACCGTGTGGACCCTAATAGGCTATTTTCCAAACCTTGGGTCACCCTTTTCAACACTTATACTTAATGATTATCAAATACAAAGCAAAACATGATTATATTCTTATAAATGTTTTTGGCAAAACTTATTGCATTGAAACCTCATATCATTGGTTTCACACAGGCCAGGTTATTTCCCATCTTGTATTTATGGGTTTTCGTGTCGCTTTAACACATTAAAGATTGGCTCGTTCTTATGACTCATTGCCAATCAAAAACAAACCATCATATATGAATATAAATATGCATGGAAATTCTGCAGGTCATAGCCTACTCAAAATAAGCCAATTCCTATGGCCATATACAAAAAAAAAGATGGATACATCTTTACATGCCTTTATTTGGCAACTCAATTAACACATATAACAAAATACTCAAGAGTTCTATACATGCCATTGAGCAAAATAGAAATGTCATTATACCAAGGCTGTAACACCCCTATCCCGTAACCGTCGCCAGAATAGGTAAGGGGCATTACCGGACTTGTAACTCATGTCAGAACAGTAAAATTTTGAACTTTTTCTTGAAATAAAGATCGTTCGTTTAAATAAGTACTAAGCACAACCAGAGGTAAAATTTAAACTTCACTAAGTAAACATTCAAAAGATGCCATTTTCGCATGGCTTATATACATTAACCAAAAATATTCTTCCGCCACTAGTCTATTCTATACATGCCATAAAATAATTCTAAACATAACAGTAACAAGCGGTGGATAGTGATAGTGTGACTAGTTGCTGACGATCCTCGAGCCTGTAGCTTCGCAATGAGATCTATAAAACAATGGAAACAGAGTAAACGGAGTAAGCATTACAATGCTTAGTAAGTTTTAAGCAGTGTCAACAGATAACAATCAAATTATAACATAGTTGTTCGTATTTTTATTTCACTCTTCCTTCGGGCATACCATCCCTTTTCCGAATATGCACATCTCATCATATACAATAAGCAGATAAACTTTCACATAAAAGTGAGCTCATGTGACATAGATATATCGTATGATTTCACATAACCTCTCACACTGATCTGATGTCACATAATCATAGGAATAGTCTCATAGATTGCTCTCGTATGCATCACATAACTACCTTATGATTTAGTTCAAATCAAGCTCACATATAAACTTGGAGTACATACCTGTTTAACCTTTCGCATTGAATATATTTATAAGCAATTCTTATTACGAAGTCTTATATCTTTAACCTCTACTCGGATTATCGGCGAGACCTTTAGCTCGGACGAAATCTCCACACGAAGTTATCGGGTCTTACCCGGACAAAATCTCCACACGTAGTCATCGGGTCTTACCCGGACAAAATCTCCACACGTAGTCATCGGGTCTTACCCGGACATACTCTCCACACGTAGTCATCGGGTCTCACCCGGAATATATTTCCAAGTTTCATGTACATTTAATCACATGTTACAACATTCACATCGACTGTTATATTTGTAATTCATTTGCCTCATCAAATATCTAATAATACACACCTTTCACATTTGGTCGTTCGGCCACAATATACGCACATCGCCTACATATTTCACACTAGCCATTCGGCTTTACCACATATATGCATGTTCATATTCACCACATTGGCCATTCGGCCTTATCACACATATGCATGCTCACATTCATCACATTGGCCATTTGGCCTTATCACATATATGCATGTTCACATTCATCACATAGGTCATTCGGCCTCATCACATATATGCATGTTCATATTCACCACATTGGCCATTCGGCCTTATCACACATATGCATGCTCACATTCATCACATTGGCCATTCGGCCTTATCACATATATACATGTTCATATTCACCACATTGGCCATTCGGCCTTATCACACATATGCATGCTCACATTCATCACATTGGCCATTCGGCCTTATCACATATATACACATTCACATTCATCACATAGGCCATTCGGCCTTATCACATATATACACATTCACATTCATCACATAAAATCCTAAATCAAAATATAAATTTTCATGTATTCACATCACAATTATCCAAATATACTTCACATACCACATATACTATCATGTATACACTTTGTCTTGGCCGAATCTACACCAATCATTTTCCAATGAATAATTCAATTTCACGCCATACTATCATTTCATATTCGAATACTCATAAACTTACAATTTCACAAATTTTAATATCGAAGATCCATCTAGCACTCATATATCGTTTTACAATATCACGATTTAGAATTCACGTATGGGTTTAATCAATAGCTTATGAGCAACTAAAACAAGTTTTATCCATATTTACAACAAAATCACATATTCACTACGAGTTGTTTTCCTGAGCAATAGTCACTAAATTATTTATAACTGGAGCTACAAAACTCCAAATCACTTGCCGTTAATTTTCCCTGAATATAGACTCGTATATCTTCCATCCATAAAATTTCTAGAATTTTAGGTTTGGCCAATCAGTACCAGATTTTTCTTAAAGTTTCCTCTGTTTCACTGTTTGACTAATCTGACCACTCTTCACTACGAATCAAATTTTTCATTGTACAGAATTCATAATGTGTTCTATTTTATTTCATTTGAAACTAGAATCATTAAGGAGTCTAAGCATATAAATCTTATCTTATAACCATTTTTGTACAAATTATAATGATTTTCCAAAAACAGAACAGGGGATTTCGGAGTCATTTTGACACTGTCCCACACAACTTTAAATATCTCTTTATAGGAAATTTCTTTGCTTCCACGGTCTCTTTTATAAGAAACTAGACTAACTAAGCCTTGATTACATATTTTATTTAGCCTATAATTCCACACCAACAATTTATAGTGATTTTCTAAAATCACGTTACTGCTGCTGTCCAAAGCAAATTATTACAATTTGCTCTTAAATTTCCAAGTCCAAACACTTATGAACTTACCATTTGAGTTTAAGACATATCATGGCCACATCATATCTTATTAAATCAACTCATTATGTCCTATTATGATTGAATTTACTCAACGTTTAATCACTTAAAACTTACCTCGGATGTGGTCGAACGATCTCGGCGGCTATTCGATCACTTTTTCCCTTCCCTTATCCAACTTTGGTCCTCTAAGCTCTTGAGCTAATTCAAACAAATTTAATTTATTAAAGTCTCATTATGCTAGCTTATGGCCGAATATGACAAGGAGTTTGATAGGTCATATGGCCACCTTTAGCTCAAACACAAAATGGTCATACGCATTTTTAATCACATTGAGCAATTTAATACAATTAATCTAACATTTCCTCATGTGCACCTTTATGACCGAATACATGCAACACCAAGCTATCTATTCATTCATGTGTGCATCTTGTTTAAGCATGTATATCCACAATCGAATTCATCATATAAATATCTATGATTTCACTCAAATAATCTTATTACAACACATGGTGCTCCAACCATTATTTAAATTCAAAGCTCGGCTAGTACACATATATACACTAGCAATCAAATACTAACATTTGCCCTTCATCTTAATAGCTAGCTTAGCAAACCTTAATTTAACACATAATTCATACATATCACATTCCAAGCATTCACTCAATTCTATCACTTAAAACACACACATTACTCAATAACTTCATAGTTCAAATTCGGCAACTACACCACTAATATTCAAAATCATATTCGGCCTTAGTACTCCCTTGTTAGCCGATTTTTCTTCATTTAGCAACTAGTGCACATATGTGCTCATTTGCTAGACTCTACTTCACCCAACTACCCTTTCTCATCCAATTAACATGAACAGCATTTTCTCATGACATCAAGCATTCTTTAATTCGGCTATTACTAGTATGAACTTTAACCATTCATATTTTTAGAAAGACCAAGTTCTTTCCTCAATACATTCATCATCAAGATTCAAGTAAAGCAATCAAAATTTCTTCCCTTATAACCTTAGCCAAAGGCTCTATTCACCCATCATTAGTGGAAATTTTTGCATGGGCTAAGCAAGAACCATGATAATTTACCTAAAACAAGTAATTATTTCACAATTTCAACACAATGTACTAACCTTCCTAAGGATTCAAGTGACCGAATTTTCTTCCCCTCCTTTGCTTCTTCTATTCGGCCAAGTTGAACAACAAAGAAAGAACTTTGTTTTTCTTCTCTTTCACTAGTCACGGCAATGGGGAGTAAGGGGGAGACAACTTTGGTTTCTCCTCCCACTCACCTCATGTTTTATCATTCTTAATTCATTCTTTTATTTTCTAAATTCATAGTGCTAATAAAAGAATTCATATTATCATCAATGACGCATCCATGGCCGGCCACTACTCATTAATAATGGATATTTGACATGCAAACCCTTTATTCATATGACATGCATTAATTGATCCTTATAGATTAACTATCACATTTTAAAAGTGTCATACATAAGTCCTATTAACTAAATTCACATGCAATTAACTAAATCGAAGCTTAAAACTTTCACACATTCATATTCACATATTTTAGACAATAAATATCATATTCAAATAGTTTGGTGACTCGGTTTAGCGGTCCCGAAACTGCTTTTCGACTAGGGTCAATTTAGGGGTGTCACAAAGGCTGGTCTAGTTGATAGTGTGCTGACTCTCCAACTGTCTTCCAATCCTTACAAGTCCTCAAGCTCTGTAAAATAGGGGAAAGGAGAGGGGTAAGCATTTACATGCTTAGTAAGCTCGAATAACCAGAAAGTAAACTTACCAAGTAATTAAGATACATCTATAATAGATAATGAACCCAACAAGTATGAAATGGTTCCCTATCACATGCCCTCAATCAATGAGTTAGTCACATAACAAAGCACCATGTAATTTATCCTAGATGAACTCATCATCCATTGTTTCATTTATATACATCCTTCTCATTTTAATCCCGTTTAGTTTCTAGGAAATCTCGATGGAATATCCATTAACCGTCAATTCATAAAGATAATCATTTCAAGTGTGCACTCCCGTGAACCTCACATTTTATGGCGGGATTACCAGTCCAGGCTATATCCTCCATTTATAAAACTCATAAGGTGATGTCGAGATTGCCTGTCCAGGCTAAATCCCCTTATAAAAACAAACACCTTTATTAAGCTCGGATCTGAATTACCAGTGTAGGCTAAATTCAGACCCTAATTGGATTACCCGTTCAGGCTAAATCCATAATACACATGTATTCTTCTGGAGGCTTGATCATCCAAAGGAACACCCGTCCGGGTTGGATCCTTTTCATAATTGAGATCAAAGGATTACCCGTCTAGGCTAAATCCTTTCTTAACACATACACGATCTCAATTAGCTTGTAAATCATGGTTTATCCATCGAATTCCCTTTTTAAACCTCAACCGAGACATTTTTCAACATATCATTATCAAAAATGCATTTCATGAAACTTTTATGTCATCAATAAATGCAAACATCATTCATTCACAAATCATATAATTAGGCATATTAGGAGTTTACTTTAAGTTATCCGAACTTACTTGGTATTCGTTTCGGTGTCATGTTTCGGTTATTCTGAAACTTTTCGTTTTCCTTGATCGACCTCTGGAATTTGTTCCTTGGGGTCTATAACAAAAGAATTAAATCATTAACACTTTACATTATACTTCTCAAGTCTAAATTCCACCCCCGGTCTAAATGACCGTTGTACCCCTTTCACATTTTTACGATTTAGACCCTAGGCTCGTATAATGAAACATATGACATTTTTGTCTTACCCAAGCCTAACCGAACACTTTTTCCTCTTATGGCAGCCCATATTTTCTATTATTTTCACATATCTACCACACATTTAACAACTTTTACAAAAAGGTCCCTTTAGGGGTTTTCCATGAAAATCACCTAGGAAAAGATGTTTAACACACATCCAACTTTCATATTCCTCCATAAACCATCAAAATACAAGTAACTCATGCATGGGTAAATTTTTAAACATAAACCCTAGCATGAAATATGGGTAGAAATGGAGAGAGCAAGCTACCGAGATCTCAAAAATGCAAAGAATATTAAAAACGGGGATCGGGAGTACTTACTAATGAGCTTGAAATGATTTAAAACCCTAGATATGGAGGGCTTGATAATTTCAACTAGTAGAAGGGAGAATATGGCTGATTTTTGGTTCATTTTTCCCATTTTACTTCATTAAAATGCCAAATAACCAAAATGCCCTTAAGCCCTTTCTTTAAAATTTCATCCATGAAAGCCCATTTTTGTCCAAAAGCTTAAAAATTGGGAAAATTTCTCTCCAAGACCTTCTACTTTATAACCTAAGGCAATTTCATACATATTGCTTCTAGAATCCAAGTTTTACAATTTATTCAATTTAGTCCCTAATTTCCAATTGGACACCTTACTCAAAAAATTTCTTCATGAAATTTTAACACATGCATATTCTCATACTCTAAACCTCATAATAATCATAAAATAAATATTTAATGTCGAATTTGTGGTCTCAAAACCACTAATTTGACTAAGCCTTATTTTGGGATGTTACATCGACATTCGTGTTTTAAAAGCGATACCTCTGTGATTTTCAAATGTACAGGAAGCCAGAATCATAATTTGGTATTGATAACATATCATGAGTATCGATACTCAGGGTAAAATTACCAATACTTTTTTAAAGGTACCGATAACTTTTGGAATGTTATTTTTAGGCGAGAAATAGAATGCTTTTTTGGTGTCGATACCATTTAAGGGAAACATCAATACCTATGTTTCAGTATCGATAGTTTTGAGAAATTTTGCTATGTAGTTGCTATGCATGTCTGATTATATTTATAAGACCATTTGATGCATGTTAACATGTATTAATGATAATTATGAGTCTATTTGACTTAAATCTCGTGTGAATACTAAAATAGAATATGTTCCCTTAATAATGAGACATGTTGTATTGTGTATGATGTAAGACGGTGGTGTGGTATCTTGATATTCGGGCTCGGTGACCAGGTCGGGTATAGGGTGTTATAGATACCTGCGTAACTTATTTTAGAATTTTGCTATGTGACTCTACTGCATGTTTAATTGATATTATAAGTTTGTTTGAAGTATGTTTGGCATGTTTTAATGATGATTAACATATTATTGACTTAAAAATTTGTAAGAACACTAATAAAGAGGATGATTGCCTATTAATGTGATATTTTTTAATGTGTGTGAACGTGACAGTGGTGTGGCATCCTGATATTTGGGCTCGACGACCGGGCTGGTATAGGGTGTTACATTTGGCGGTATTGGAGCCTAGGTTTATTAACACTCGGGCCTAAGTGATTGTTGTGTGGATTGGGGTTGTGAAACCCATGTGTTTAAGTTACCTTGATTGCTTAAATTGATGGAAATGTCCCTGATTGAATTGCATGTAGGGTAGGAAAGGGAACAGATTGCCTTAATCCAATTTTTTTTCTTGCAAGAATATAACTTGGATCATTTCCCTACCACTCACACCATTGGTTTTGTTTGGTATGATTAGATTCGATCAACGAGATTGCGGGTATTTTTACCCCGTAATCCATTCCTTTATTCTCATTGGTAGATTTACGCTCTACGTCTTTATAAATTTTGAGTGACTTAGCTAATAAGTGGAAAATTTCGATAGAGACTATTGCTACAAGCATCATTTCTTCTAATTTATCACGATCTGAAAAAGGATAAGATTAAACGAGAATTGCGATACTATGTTTGGGACAACCCCTACCTTTGGAAATACTGTTCTGATTAGGTAATTCAACAATACATTGCAAAAACTGAGGTAAAATTAATTTTAGGTTTTTGTCATTCTTACACATGTGGTGGGCATTTTGGCCCTAAATGAACTATACATAAGGTACTTGAATGTAGATTTTTTTGGCCACATATTTTTTGTGATGCATATTTATTTTGTAAAACTTGCAAAAGATGTCAAAATGTAGGAAATTTGAGCCAGAAGAATGAAACGCCACTAACACCTATACATGTATGTGAAATTTTTTTTGCCTAGGGCATCGATTTTATGAGACCTTTTGTTTCATTGTTTGGTAACATTTATATTTTTCTTGTTGTTGACTATGTGTCTAAATGGGTGGAAGCTAGAGCCACTTGTCGTAATGATGCTAAGGCTATAGTAGGATTTCTAAAAAAATCCATTTTTCCAGATTTGGCACACCAAAATCATTGATCAGCGAAACACATTTCTGCAATAAGGTAATCGATGCACTTTTGAAAAACATATGGGGTAGTACAACGAGTTGCTACTACTTATCACCCTTAATCAAACGGTCAAGCAGAAGTGTCAAATAGAGAAGTCAATTTTATTTTGGAAAAGACCGTTAAGCTAGATAGGAAAGATTGGAGTTTGCGATTAAATGATGCACTGTGGGTATACCGCACAGCTTATAAGGGACCCATAGGTATGTCTCCTTACCAACTTGTATTTGGTAAACCATGTCATCTTCTTATAGAATTAGAACACAAGGCACTTTAAGCTATTAAGCAATGCAACATGGAGTTGGATGCTACAGGTAAGTATCAAAAATTAAATATTCAGGAACTTACAAAAATTAGACGAGAAGCATATGAAAATGCCCAAATTTATAAATAAAATATCACGACATTCCATGATCAAAGATAACTCATAAAAAAATTTTGATTGGGCAGAAAGTATTACTTTATGACCCTACACTAAGAATTTTTACAGGTAAACTCCGAACCAATAAGTAAGCAAAATGAGTTATCATCTCCACAGGGACTGTGTATGTTAATTGAATATTTTTAAAGTTATAAATTCACAATTTAGTATAAAAACACAATAATTTGAATGGTGTTGTTTAAACTAAGTGAAATCAACTAGATGCAAAGATTGATCCCTAATGCAATTTTAATCTAAATGCAAATTATCTAAATCTATGGATGAATGGCTTTAGCAACAAAAAAAATCAACATAAAATAGGCTAGGATAATTACATTAATCATCTCAATTCATTTTGGTCATGCTTAACAGTGTTTGGAAAACATTCCATGGCAACATGATCTTTCATGAGTTTGGACACCAAATTAAGTCATCTCGAAATCTTTTACTTAGTGAAATGTGCATTTTACTGATCATATTAAACTAAGGATTTCTTAGCATTTATGCAAGGTAATAGGGGCATTTACGTTTGAAACAGTTTAATCACATAAACCTAAAAACTATGCAAGATAATATAGCTAACTAAAGATATTATGAACCTCTAATTTTGTCGAGTTTAATGATCTAAATTGAGCATTGCACTTTTGAATTATGTGTCTACTAGTAGTCGTCTGGTTAGGATTGCTTAGCTAATATGAATGCATCCAATCACATATGAATGAAATACATCTTGATTATAATTGAAAACATGATCGACTGAGGCACAAACATATTAAACATGCACCAAATACATCTTATTGATTTAACACATAGCAAACATAAGTAAATTAAATAACAAGAAGAAAGAGTAAACTTTAATTCAGTTCAACAGCCTTTTGGATCTTTTCTGACTAATGTGTTCCTCCGTTCTACTCAAAGCTTCTTTTGCTAAGGGTTTCCTAAGGTGGTCGACCAAAAAAAGGTCTTGACAAAGCATTTGTTGGCTAAATAATGGAAGGGAGATGGACGACTATGCAAAGGAAAAGAATAGGGAAAATGGAAGAGAGAATGATGAATGAGAGATGAGTGTTGAGTGTTGAGGGATTAAAGGATGCTTTGAAAGGTGAAAGGTGTCTGGTATTTATAGGTGAAGGTAAGGGTGAAGTTTACTAAAAATAGCATCACATCTTCCTTGATTCTCTCCTTCCTATGGCCAGCCATGATGTGTGGAAAGGTGGGTGATTTAGTTGCTTGATTTTAACACAAGATCATGTTATATTTAGCTAGGGTTGGACGGTATCAAAGGGTAAATTTGTGTGCTAATTTCTGACATCTTTCCAACTGTAGGGACCTTTAACAAAATATCCCAGAGCTTATTTTTGGGCAGCTATTTGCTTGTCCAGAAATTGGGCTTTAATTCCTTCTTGTTGGACAGTTTCCTAGTCCAATAAATAATCAGCTTTGTCCATCATGTAGCACACTTTTACTGGGTCAAATTAACATCTTTATGACCCAATTTTACATGGTCTTACCGTCCAAATAGAGTGGGTATGTGCATGTCCATGCAACTTTTACATTAATCGCATCTTCCATGGTTCTTCTGCATAGTGAAAATTCACATATTAATAATTAACATGAAAATAATATATATGCACAAAAATCATGTAATAAAGCATAATTTCACATACTTTATAAATGCATGTCCAATATTAATATTTAAGTAAAATTCACTTAATTAAATAACAATTACTCAAGATTAACATATTTATTAAGACAAAAGGTGGTAAAAATATATAGTAAAACCCTATAGAATTTCAAGTTTACAATTTTTAAGTGCACATTGTTGAGGAGTTAATACTTGAAGAGCTGGTTGAATAAACTTTCATGTGGTCGAGCTAACAACGTTAAATAAAAGCATTTTTTGAGAGGTAACCCATACTTATTTTAATTTATTTAATTTTTAATTTTAGTTTAATTTAGGTTGAAAATAAAATAAATAATAACAATATTATTATTTAATCCATTTTAATGTGTAATTTTCTAGGAACATTGGTGGAGGTTGTAATTTTTTCTTCCCGAAGAATGGATTTAGATCGTGGCGTGGGCACAACCTGTAATATCCCGAATTAGGGCTAATCGGAATAGTGGTTTCGTGACCATAAATCCGAGATAGAAATAATTATTTTATAATTATTTTGATGATTATGATATGATTGCATGATTGTGTGAAAATTTCGTGATGAAATTCTATGCCTAAAGTGCTTAAATTGAAAGTAGGGACTAAATCGAATAAGTTGCAAAACTTGCATTCTAGAAGTTTTTAGTATGAAATTGTTTTGGAATATTAATGAGGAGGTCTTAAATAGCAATTTGACCAATTTTAAGTTCATGGACAAAATTAGGACATGGAAGGAATTTTTGGAAAGTTTAGTAGTAAGGGTATTTTGGTCATTTAGTTATTAAAAAGAATTAAAAACAAAATTAAAAGCCAATTTTTGTCCATCTTCTTCATTAGGCCGAAATTTCAAGGGTTCCATAGATAGGGTTTGTTTCAAGCTTCCAAGCTCCATAGTAAGTGATTCCAAGCCCCGTTTTTAATGATTTTTACGTTTTTGAGATCCCGGTAACTCGATAAAGCTTATGTTAGCAATAATTTAACCTAGGGTTTATATTTGGAAAAATACCCATAGGTGAAATTTGTGTATTTTGATGTTTTATGATAGAATATGAAGTTTTAAATTATGTTAGACAACTTGTACTACTCGATTTTAAGCAAAAACGAGTAAAAGGGCTTAATCGGTAAAAATACCTAATAGTCACAAGTACATGTTAGAGTGATAATTTGATGTTGCCATAGAAGAGAAAAGTGATCAGAATGTTGTAAAACATAAGAATAAGGAATAAAGTTTAATCCCGAGCCTAGGGGAAAAAATGTAAATATGCAAAAGTTTAGGGTAAAATTGTAATTTTGCCAAAATTTTAGTTAAGGATTAATTTGATAATGTGAGTATTAAATAAGCTAAATGTGTTATTTTAGATCAAGAAAGACGTGGAATCGACCTCAATCGAGGAAAAGAAAAGATTGTGGACTAAATTGCAAAATCTTTGTATTTTGGTACCAAGGTAAGTTCATGTGTAAATAATGTAGCATAATGGTTATTTTTAAGTTATTGATGTTAATTATATGTTATGCTAAATTTTATTATGAAATGTATGATTTGTGGTTAATTTCAAATAATATGTAAATTATGTGAACTACTTGTTAAATATAATTGTTACCGAGTATTGATTTCGGCATTCTGCGGAAGACGGCAAGGATAAGTGTTCGAGGAAAAAGCCCGTTTGAACCTTAGGAATAGATTAGGATACAAGTGACGTGTCACTAGGATGGTTGAGCATCCGAACTCGTTGAGTTGAGTCCGAGTTCACTTATGGATGCGAATGTCCGAACTCGTTGAGTTGAGTCCGAGTTCGTGAGATGTAACTAGGCATCCGAACTCGTTGAGTTGAGTCCGAGTTCACTTATGGATGCGAACGCCCGAGCTCGTTGAGTTGAGTCCGAGTTCGCTTATGGGCGGGTTACATGATTGCTTGATTGAATATGTGGCACTTATATGCAAATTATCCATGTATCCGAATTATATTCCGATGTGTTCAACGGGTAAAGTTCTACTCAATGGAGGAATATTCGAGATGTAAAGAGAAGTATTGGTGAGTGATGTGAAATGGTTATTTTGGACAGGTATGTATTTAACCCTCGGGTTGAGTATTGATACAACCACTATAAGGTAATAAGATGATGAGGAATGATGTTTAGAAATGTGATATGTGTTTTAGTGATGTATGCTAATGTTGATTGGTATAACTGTTTGTTATGTTACTTATTATTTGCATATGAACTTACTAAGCATTTATGCTTACTCCCTCCTTCTTAGTCATTGTAGTTTTGGACAAGCCAGCTCAGGAGTCGGGATAGGTCGAAGGCTCAGTCACACTATCCGAAGACTTTTGGTAAATGGCTTGTAAATTTAAGTATGGCATGTATAGCAATATACCTTTTTTGTGTAAATGATCTTATGGTATGGTGATGGAATGGTTGAGGAAATGCTTGATAATGATAAATTATGAAAATGGTTAGTGTAGATTATGTTTGATGTTAAGGAAAACTATTAAGATACTTAGTGCATAAAAACTCATAAAAAGGATAAAATTTGCCATAAACAGAATACTGCAGCAACACTGATGCGAGTTTGAAAATTTACTAAAAATCATAGCAATTGAATTTGGCGATGGACTACATATCAAATTGAATCTTATTATGTCTAGTTTCACATGAAACAAATGAAACAGGTAAAAGAATTATATGTTAGAAGATATTTGAATTTTAGTGAAATAGGGTCATAGCAGTTTTTGAATCCCCTATTCCAACTTTAGAAATTCATCATAAATTATAAAGATATAATTAGGTGGTATATTTTATATCCTCAGAATCCTTATTGAGTCTAGTTTTAGTAGAAATAAACCTCATAGTCATATGGATGTTTTACAGAGAGAAATGTGGTTCGTAGTAAACAGAGGTCAGACCAGTCAAGTCCTGAAATAGGGGTAACTTTAACTAATAAACTGTACTAATTGGTAGAACAAAAAATTCTGGAAAAAAATTATTAGATAGGTATATGAGTCTAGATTTAGGGAAAATTTATGGATCTTGATTTTGAGTTTCGTAACTCGAGATATGATTTTTCTTGTGACTATGATGCAAGTAGCTTAAAAGCTGTGAATGTAGAAAAAAATAATCCAAAGTTCTAAATATGTTAAATTAAGCTTAGTAACACCTCATACTCGACTCCGGCGACGGTCTCGGGCGTGGGGACGTTACATTTAGTGGTATCAGAGTAGGTTTAGTCAGTTCTCGGACTACGTGTTGTATGTACGGATTTTGCTATACATGCCATATGTATAAATTGTGATAGTGTGACGACTTCTGACCTTTTTAAATGATTTTTTTTATAGTAAATGGATCCCGATCCAGCTGTGGCAGATGAAGTAGAGAGTAATGCGCCAACTCCGGCTGAAGGAGCAGCGCCGACTGAAAATCCACCTCCTATTGTTGGTCAGGGAGGAGGAGAAAGGGGTCGGGAAGCCTTTCTCCAAATGATGGGTGCATGGTACACTGAGTTCGTTCGTACGAGCCCAAATGTACAACCTCCCCCACCTCCCCCAATTCCTCAACCTGTACCCCCGATGCCTCAAGGTATGGATCTGATGAAATTTCACAGAACTCCAGTTGATAGAATTCGCAAGCAAGGGGCCGAAGAATTTAAAGCAAATATTGATGATGATGCCTAGAGAGCAGAGTTCTGGCTTGAAAATTCAATCCGGGTATTTGACGAATTATCTTGTACACCTGAAGAATGTTTGAAATGCGCTATATCTTTGTTGAGGGATTCAGCTTATAATTGGTGGAAGACTTTGATTTCGGTGGTACCGAAAGAGAAAATAACTTGGGAATTCTTTCCAGAAGAGTTTCGGAAGAAATATATTAGTGAAAGATTTATTGATCAGAGGCGTAAAGAATTTCTTGAGCTGAAGCAAGGTAATATGACGGTTACAGAATATGAAAGAGAGTTTGTTCGATTAAGTAAGTATGCCAGAGAGTATGTTCCTACAGAGGCCAAGATGTGCCGACGATTTGAAGACGGGCTCAACGAAGACATCAAGGTATTTGTTGGAATTCTTGAATTAAAAGAAATGGTAGTATTGGTTGATCGAGCTTGTAAGGCCGAAGAATCACTTAAAGAAAAGAAAAAGGTAGAGGCTGAGACTAGAAATTGGAAGAAAAGACCGATGAGCGGTTCATTTTCACAGCAACCTAGAAAGTCAAGGAATATGAATCCTCGTTCCCAAGCTTCAGCTGGGCAATCATATGGGAATTATAAGAAGCAAAATGTGGGTCCTAAATCCCAGACTACTTCGGCAGTCAGTGTAGGGAACTCGAGATTTGTTAAACCCGAGTGCCAACGGTGTGGTAGAAATCATTTTGGTCCGTGTAGAGCAAATGAATGTTTTCGACGTGGTTCTTCGGATCATTTTATTAGAGACTACCCAGAGAGAGCTGAAAAAGAAAATTTTCAGAATACAAAAACAAGTGGGGCGGATTCGAGAGGAAGATATCCAAGAAAAGCTGGGAGCGAAGCAAGCAGTAAGAATGAAGCCAGGGATGCACCAGTTAGACCTGAAGGAAGGGCTCCAGCTAGAACTTATGCTATTAAAGCACGTGAAGATGCTTCCTCACCTGATGTGATTACCGGTACATTTTCCCTTTATAATGTTAATGTTATTACTTTGATTGATCCCGGTTCTACTCATTCATATGTGTGCATGAAATTGGTGTCTAGTATGAATATACCTATTGAGAACACAGAATTTATGATTAGAGTGTCGAATCCGTTAGGCAAATGTGTGACTGTCGATAAAGTATGTAAGAAATGTCCTTTAATGATTCGGGATCATTACTTTCCGGCCGACTTAATGTTGTTGCCGTTTGATGAGTTTGATGTTATTTTGGGTATGGATTGGTTGACATTGCATGATGCTAAAATAAATTTCAAAGAAAAGATTATAGAATTAAAGTGTGGAAATGGTGAAACTCTGCGGGTTGAATCAGATAAATCAGAGGCATTGCCTAGTGTGGTTTCTTCAATGTCAGCTCAAAGATATCTGAGAAAGGGTTATGAAGCTTATTTGGCGTATGTAATTAATACAAAAGAAGTTGAAAAGAAAGTTGAATCAGTGTCGGTTGTGTGTGAATTTGTGGACGTATTTCCAGAAGAATTGCCGGGTTTGCCTCCAGTCAGGGAAGTAGAATTTGGTATTGATTTGATACCGGGAACAGCTCCGATTTCGATTGCTCCATATAGAATGGCACCAGCAGAGTTGAAGGAATTAAAGTCGCAGTTGCAAGAGTTGACTGATAAAGGTTTTGTGAGACCGAGTTTTTCACCTTGGGGTGCTCCCGTGTTATTTGTGAAAAAGAAGGATGGTTCTATGAGGTTGTGTGTTGATTATCGGCAGTTAAAGAAGGTGACAATCAAAAACAAGTATCCGTTGCCAAGAATTGATGATTTGTTTGATCAGCTAAAAGGAGTGACATGGTTTTCAAAGATTGACTTGAGATCTGGGTATTACCAACTGCGGGTAAAAGAGTCGGATGTGCCTAAAACTGCTTTTAGAACAAGGTATGCTCATTATGAGTTTTTAGTTATGCCATTCGGATTGACAAATGCTCCTGCTATGTTTATGGATTTAATGAATCGCATATTTCGGCCATACTTGGACAAATTTGTTGTGGTGTTTATCGATGATATTTTAATTTATTCAAAAGATGATACAGAGCATGCTGAGCATTTGAGGATAGTTTTGCAAACTTTGAGAAATAAGCAGCTGTATGCTAAGTTTAGTAAAAGTGAATTTTGGCTTCGAGAAGTTGGATTTTTGGGTCATATTGTTTCAGGTGATGGTATACGGGTTGATCCTAGTAAAATTTCAGCCATTGTTGATTGGAAACCACCGAAAAACGTAACTGAAGTTAGAAGTTTCTTGGGGCTAGCTGGGTATTATCGGCGGTTTGTAAATGGATTTTCTATAATTGCTGCTCCTATAACTAGATTACTCCGAAAGGATGTTAAATTTGAATGGACGGAAGAATGTCAACAGAGTTTTGAAGAATTGAAAAAGTTATTAACTGAAGCGCCAGTGTTGGTACAACCCGAATTAGGTAAAGAATTTGTGGTGTATAGTGATGCTTCTCTAAATGGTTTGGGGTGTGTGCTCATGCAAGAAGGAAAAGTGGTGGCATATGCTTCGAGGCAGTTAAAACCTCATGAGAGGAATTATCCTACTCACGATTTGGAATTGGCTGCGGTGGTGTTTGCTTTGAAAATTTGGCGACATTATTTGTATGGTGAAAAATGTCAGGTATATACTGACTACAAAATTCTTAAGTACTTGATGTCACAAAAAGACTTGAATTTGAGACAACGAAGATGGTTGGATTTATTGAAAGATTACGAGCTTGTTATTGATTATCATCCGGGAAAAGCGAATGTGGTTGCTGATGCTTTGAGCAGAAAGTTGTTGTTTGCTTTGAGAGTTATGAACACTCAGTTGAAAATGTCAGATGACGGTTCGATTCTAGCAGAGTTAAGAGCAAAACCAATGTTTTTGCAAGAGATTTCTGAAGCTCAGAAAGATGATCAAGATTTGCAAGCCAAGAGAAAACAGTGTGAAGTTGATACAGAGTCAGATTTCAAAATTGGTTCTGATGGGTGCTTAATGTTTAAAGATCGGATTTGTGTACCGAAGAATGAGGAATTGATTCAAAAGATCCTACAGGAAGCACATAGTGGTTATTTCTCGATTCATCCGGGTAGTACGAAAATGTATAATGACTTGAAGAAAATGTATTGGTGGAATGGAATGAAAAGAGATATATCAGAGTTTGTGTCCAAATGCTTAATTTGTCAACAGGTGAAAGCTGAACACCAAGTACCTTCAGGATTACTCCAGCCTATTATGGTTCCTGAATGGAAATGGGATCGGATTACTATGGATTTTGTTTCAGGATTGCCATTGACTCCGGGAAAGAAAGATGCCATCTGGGAATAGTTGACAAATTAACTAAGTCGGCTCATTTTATCCCGGTACGTACGGATTATTCTCTTAACAAGTTGGCTGAACTGTATATTAGAGAAATTGTTAGATTACACGGAATACCATTATCGATTATTTCAGATAGAGATCCAAGGTTTACCTCGCGGTTTTGGCAAAAGTTGCAAGACGCATTAGGTACAAAGTTAAATTTCAGTACTGGTTTTCATCGACAAACTGATGGACAATCAGAGAGAGTAATTCAGATTCTTGAAAACATGCTCAGATGTTGTGTATTGGAATTTCAAGGAAGTTGGGAAAGATATTTGCCGTTGGTAGAATTTGCTTACAACAATAGTTATCAGACGAGCTTGAAAATGGCACCTTATGAAGCATTGTATGGTCGTAAGTGTCGAACGCCTTTGTATTGGACTGAACTCAAGGAAAATTAGATTTATGGAGTTGATCTAATAAAAGAAACTGAAGAAAAAGTTAAAGTAATTCGAGATTGTTTGAAAGCTGCTTCAGATAGACAGAAATCTTATGCAGATCTAAAACGAAAGGACATTGAATTTCAAGTTGGTGATAAAGTATTTTTAAAGGTGTCTCCGTGGAAGAAAGTCCTTAGATTTGGACGGAAGGGCAAATTAAGTCCGCGTTTTATTGGGCCGTATGAAGCAATTGAAAAAGTTGGACCGGTAGCATATTGGCTAGCATTACCACCTGAATTAGAGAAGATTCATGATGTGTTCCACGTATCTATGTTACATCGGTATCGTTCGGATCCTTCACATGTAGTTTCACCGACAGAAATTGAACTACAACCAGATATGACCTACAAAGAAGAACCGATTAAGATTTTAGCTCGAGAGGTCAAACAACTAAGGAATAAAAATGTTGCACTTGTGCAGGTGTTGTGGCAAAGGCATGGAGTAGAAGAAGCTACATGGGAATCCGAAGAAACTATGAGAAATCAATACCCACATCTGTTTACCGGTAAGATTTCGAGGACGAAAATCCTTAAAGGGGGAGAGTTGTAATATCCCGAATTAGGGCCTAATCGGAATAGTGGTTTCGTGACCATAAATCCAAGATAGAAATAATTATTTTATAATTATTTTGATGATTATGATATGATTGCATGATTGTGTGAAAATTTCGTGATGAAATTCTATGCCTAAAGTGCTTAAATTGAAAGTAGGGACTAAATCGAATAAGTTGCAAAACTTGCATTCTAGAAGTTTTTAGTATGAAATTGTTTTGGAATATTAATGAGGAGGTCTTAAATAGAAATTTGACCAATTTTAAGTTCATGGACAAAATTAGGACATGGAAGGAATTTTTGGAAAGTTTAGTAGTAAGGGTATTTTGGTCATTTAGTTATTAAAATGAATTAAAAACAAAATTAAAAGCCAATTTTTGTCCATCTTCTTCATTAGGCCGAAATTTCAAGGGTTCCATAGATAGGGTTTGTTTCAAGCTTCCAAGCTCCATAGTAAGTGATTCCAAGCCCCGTTTTTAATGATTTTTACGTTTTTGAGATCCCGGTAACTCGATAAAGCTTATGTTAGCAATAATTTAACCTAGGGTTTATATTTGGAAAAATACCCATAGGTGAAATTTGTGTATTTTGATGTTTTATGATAGAATATGAAGTTTTAAATTATGTTAGACAACTTGTACTACTCGATTTTAAGCAAAAACGAGTAAAAGGGCTTAATCGGTAAAAATACCTAATAGTCACAAGTACATGTTAGAGTGAGAATTTGATGTTGCCATAGAAGAGAAAAGTGATCAGCATGTTGTAAAACATAAGAATAAGGAATAAAGTTTAATCCCGAGCCTAGGGGAAAAAATGTAAATATGTAAAAGTTTAGGGGTAAAATTGTAATTTTGCCAAAATTTGAGTTAAGGATTAATTTGATAATGTGAGTATTAAATAAGCTAAATGTGTTATTTTAGATCAAGAAAGACGTGGAATCGTCCTCAATCGAGGAAAAGAAAAGATAGTGGACTAAATTGCAAAATCTTTGTATTTTGGTACCAAGGTAAGTTCATGTGTAAATAATGTAGCATAATGGTTATTTTTAAGTTATTGATGTTAATTATATGTTATGCTAAATTTTATTATGAAATGTATGATTTGTGGTTAATTTCAAATAATATGTAAATTATGTGAACTACTTGTTAAATATAATTGTTACCGAGTATTAATTTCGGCATTCTACGGAAGACGGCAAGGATAAGTGTTCGAGGAAAAAGCCCGTTTGAACCTTAGGAATAGATTAGGATACAAGTGACATGTCACTAGGATGGTTGAGCATCCGAACTCGTTGAGTTGAGTCCGAGTTCACTTATGGATGCGAATGTCCGAACTCGTTGAGTTGAGTCCGAGTTCGTGAGATGTAACTAGGCATCCGAACTCGTTGAGTTGAGTCCGAGTTCACTTATGGATGCGAACGCCCGAGCTCGTTGAGTTGAGTCCGAGTTCGCTTATGGGCGGGTTATATGATTGCTTGATTGAATATGTGGCACTTATATGCAAATTATCCATGTATCCGAATTATATTCCGATGTGTTCAACGGGTAAAGTTCTACTCAATGGAGGAATATTCGAGATGTAAAGAGAAGTATTGGTGAGTGATGTGAAATGGTTATTTTGGACTGGTATGTATTTAACCCTCGGGTTGAGTATTGATACAACCACTATAAGGTAATAAGATGATGAGGAATGATGTTTAGAAATGTGATATGTGTTTTAGTGATGTATGCTAATGTTGATTGGTATAACTGTTTGTTATGTTACTTATTATTTGCATATGAACTTACTAAGCATTTATGCTTACTCCCTCCTTCTTACTCATTGTTGTTTTGGACAAGCCAGCTCAGGAGTCGGGATAGGTCAAAGGCTCAGTCACACTATCCGGAAGACTTTTGGTAAATGGCTTGTAAATTTAAGTATGGCATGTATAGCAATATACCTTTTTTGTGTAAATGATCTTATGGTATGGTGATGGAATGGTTGAGGAAATGCTTGATAATGATAAATTATGAAAATGGTTAGTGTAGATTATGTTTGATGTTAAGGAAAACTATTAAGATACTTAGTGCATAAAAACTCATAAAAAGGATGAAATTTGCCATAAACAGAATACTGCAGCAACACTGACGCGAGTTTGAAAATTTACTAAAAGTCATAGCAATTGAATTTGGCGATGGACTACATATCAAATTGAAGCTTATTATGTCTAGTTTCAAATGAAACAAATGAAACAGATAAAGGGATTATATGTTAGAAGATATTTGAATTTTAGTGAAATAGGGTCATAGCAGTTTTTGAATCCCCTGTTCCAACTTTAGAAATTCATCATAAATTATGAAGATATAATTAGGTGGTATATTTTATATCCTCAGAATCCTTATTGAGTCTAGTTTTAGTAGAAATAAACCTCATAGTCATATGGATGTTTTACAGAGAGAAATGTGGTTCGTAGTAAATAGAGGTCAGACCAGTCAAGTCCTAAAACAGGGGTAACTTTAACTAATAAACTGTACTAATTGGTCAAACAAAAAATTCTGGAAAAAAATTATTAGATAGGTATATGAGTCTAGATTTAGGGAAAATTTATGGATCTTTATTTCGAGTTTCGTAACTCGAGATATGATTTTTCTTGTGACTGTGATGCAAGTAGCTTAAAAGCTGTGAATGTAGAAATAAATAATCCAAAGTTCTAAATATGTTAAATTAAGCTTAGTAACACCTCATACTCGACTCCGGCGACGGTCTCGGGCGTGGGGGCGTTACACAACCACGCTCAGTGCTGCCATTTTTCTTCACATAAATAAACCCAAAACCAGCCCAAATAAAACCAAACCTAAAACCAGCCCAAATAAAAAAAAATCCAAACCCAATTGAGCCCAAATTAACCAAGAAAAAAACACAAAAAATGCCCTAAATCGAAAAAAAAAGAACCCCAGCCCCACGAAACCCCATCCCAACCTTTTCCATTTGTTATTTCTTTTTTATTTTTCCCCTTTTTCTCTTATTTCTTCTTCCCCAAATCTCTTTAAACAAAACGATTCCCTTTCGACGTGCATCGCCATAGTCGCCATCGCCATCACCAAACATTCATTAATCTTCTTTCTTCTTTTCTCGCATCACCATACCAAGCCAACACCAAACGGCGCCGATTCGTGAACACCATCGCTCATTTTTTTTCTCTCCATCGTCGTTCACCTTTCATTTTCTCCATCATAACCACTGCACCTTTTTACCCCACGAAATTGCTACCTTCTCATCTCCAAACACCTTCAATTCTTCAAACATAAACTCCGAAAATAACCACCGACCTTCAAAAAACCAAACCCCCACCCCTTTCCTCTAAAAACACCCACTAACATGACCCATATCGCCACTGTCCAAAAGCTGTAAGCCACCACCGACCGTCGTTGTCCACTGCCATGATAGACTATAAGGACATTGTCGTTTGTTCCTCCAAACCAAATATTAACCATGGTTCGCACTAAGAACCAAGTGGCCAATAGATTCTTGATTTCTTTTAATCGTGGTCGAATCTGATTTTCGGTGCCTCTAATCATCGATTTAGATAATAAAGACTCAAAACCATCTCCACCCCTACAAGGCGAAATCGTCACCGATGAAGCCCAAGTCTAATCGAGACAGAGCTTTCTTACAATAGTCCCACTACTTCCGAAAGCTTGATTCCTAACCTACAACCTAGTTTTCCTTTACTACCATACTATACAGGTTGCTTAAATGAGGCTGAAACTTCTAATGACCATGGCAATTGTCCTTCGAATAGAAACGAGCACATTCCTGAGTGTCGAACATGATCATCCACCACTTGAACACATCAACCACCACTTGATGAACCAATAACACCTCCACATAGCAGTAGTGAAGTTGTGGAATATTTGAGTACCCCACCTAGCTCGCCTAAAGAAAATGTTCGACCACCCCAAGACAGTCAATGTAATAAACGAGGCCGTACCTACACTATACCAATAGAAGCACGACTTCGAGGGTCCCTAAACTTTGCAACCACAGAGCACCGCGCAAGATTTGACGACATTCAACAATGTCCACTCCAAGTCTGTAAGAAATTTTCTCTTTACACTCTTGATATGCTTAATATACATGATGTTGTATTGAACTATTTCGATGTTATTTGTTGGAATTCGTTTACAAATATTTCATGTGTGGCATATTATAAACTAGTTTATGAGTTCTATGCAACGTTTAGCTTCAATATTAATGCATTTCAAACTGTTGAAACTCAAGATGTTGTCTATTTTCGATTACTTGGTAAAGATTTTAAGATTTCAATTTCAGATTTTAACATCGCCATGGGTTTCGTTGACCCTGACAATGTTCAAACTAATTCATACTATATTGCATTATTGGATATATCAAGTAAATTTGATGCTAATGTTGCTTATTATGTTTTAACTCAATCTAGGATTCATTTTTATAATCCCAAGACCTCTAAGGACTTGTTAGTGCATAAACCAGCTTTAAGATATATTCATCAGTGTTTAGGTTTTAGCTATTCAGGTCAAAATGATTCATCTGTTTTAACCAAAATAGAATTATTTTTCCTGTAGTGTATGCATTCTGGATATAAGGTTAATTTAGGATATTAGTTTGCGCAAAATTTTCATGTTGTTTTACGCTCTAATCGACCACTCATACTTGGCCCATATATTACAAATTTAATCTCTCAACTTTTTCCCTTTGAAGTCGATTTTTCCTCCTTTACATGTGCATATACTATGGATCATCTGATGAGTATTGTTTGGATTCTATGGGCGAACTGGTCGTAGTAATAGGGTCTTTCGCCAATGTCACAATTTTGCTATTAGGAAGCTAAAGGAGCAACTTCCTTCATCTGTAGAGGAACATTTAAGCCGCATCAAAGCTCGCATTGAAACAATGGAAACCTAAGTCTCCACGATTCTCGCCATCTTGCAAAGTAGTCACTCTCAACACTGACAACCACGTTAGATATACACGGAGAGTATAGTTGGCCCTTCTCTCTACTATACTTTAATTCTTATACAATATGCTTGAAGACAAGCATAGGTTAAGTAGGGGGTGTTGGATTAGTAAATATGCATGATTGTTTCTCTTCAGCTGCCTGATTGTTTCTCTTTCTCATGTGTTAATTCTTATGTTAGGATTATTCGTTAATTTGTTTGACATTGAGCTTCTAATTCCAATGCCTAGTCAATTTAGATAGTTGGGTGGTTCTTGAATTAAAGTGTTAATTATTGAGTTTAATCGACGTGTGTGTTATAAAATTGAAATATTCTAATTAGATTATTTCATGAAAATTTATTGTTTATAAATTTGCTTGGTAAGTATATTATTCTTAGTTTTTTAATTTTAAATGTATTTGCTAATGGAAAAAAAAGTAATTAAAAATAATAATAATTAATTCTACTCCGTTAATGGCTTAAGTTATGAGTGAAGATTTTGAGAATGTGACCGAATTTAGTAACATGGATGAGGTGTTTGGGTTTTCATCTCATTTCGCGTAAAAAGGTTCAAGTGACGAACTAAAAACTTGCAAACACTCCGCTATTCGAGCTACCATGAGTAGGGGAAAATAGCCCATTTAGAGATGTGTCAAATTGAGTAATCGGGATAAGGTGCTTGGGTTGCCATTTTACATCGCATAAAAAGGTTTGACTATGTCCCAAATTTACTACACAATTAATTGAGAATAAATACCTTGCAGATTTTGGTTCAATCTAATTTAGTGAAATGATTGAATTTACATGTTTAAATTTTCTAAACACTTGTTGATTAAACTGAGTATTTGAACAATTATTCATTTTTCGCCTAAATTGTTTACATTGATCATGGTTGGGCAAGAGAGACTTGATTTATAATAAATTATTGGATAATTTCTAATGTAAGAAAATACAAAATGCTTGAGGACAATCATAGGCTAAGTAGGGGGATTTGATAGCATATTTATTTTGCATGTTTTACGTGTTCAAATCAATTAATTCTTTAATTAATTCCTGCTAAATTGGTGATTTTATGTTTAAATTTTGTCAGCAACGCAATTGGGATGCTTTAAATAAAAAACAACTAGAAAAGAACTAAATTGGAATACAAGTAATAAAAGAGGGGTCGAATCAAAAATTTTGAGACATTTAAGAGCTGATCAGATTTTTGAATTTGTAAAAGCCATATTTAGAAAAAATCTTATATGAATTTGATTTCATGTGATTGATTGTTAAGTGAGTTAGGCTAATTTTAATATAAGATATGTATATAAATAAGGTGTGTGGTGGCCTTTGAAAAACACACTTGAATACACTAGAAATTGAATGAAATTATTTTTATACCTTTCTATTTCATGCGTTAGTAGCATACTACCATTTTATTTCATTTTCTCTGTTTCTTTACAAATTTGTTCAATTGCTTCCTAAGTCTATTCCCTTTCCACCTTCTACCATTTCCATTAAATCCATTTACATACACCAACTAGCATGATTAATCACATGCTTCACTAAACTTTTACTTAGCTTTAGGTTGGTGCTCTTTCCGATCAAGAATCATGAGAAAATGAATCCACACTAAAAATTTTCATAACGATATAGTACAAATTTATCCCTTAAAATTAATTCAATTTCATCACAAAATGCACATTGGGCTGGAGTCATTTTGGCGTACAGTTGGGAAGTCCAATCAGTCGTGCTGTATTCGACTTTTGGCGAACAAATTGGAGCACCCTGACAGGGTCATACTAGTGGGATTTTCGTCAAGGGAGATAGTGATCAAATTTAAACAACCCACGCGGTTGAGGCCATTGATTCGAGTTAAATTCTTCAAAACATAAGGCTATCGGGGCCTTGAATTGTTAATGCAAGTATTGCGGTTAGACAATCGGTAAGGGTTGGTTTGCAAGTCGTTTTAGAATCAACTATGAAAAGAAGAATTGGCGGTTGGGGCGTTCTTGGTCATTATAACCATCTTATGGTTTGGAAGAGAAAACCCATTTTCAAGAATCGATTCAGTACTGGAATTCAGCAATTCTAGGGCTAAGACTTTATATTATTGCTTACGAAATTTGATTTCATTTTCTTATTTTATTTTCGATTACTATAATTGTTTATTGTTGCTATTTCATTTTATTTAGTTCCTAAACATTTTCATCTCCCCTTATTTATTTTTTTTAGCAAGTTCATCACGAGTCGTGGGCACGCTTATTACAGCGACAATAATTATATTCACAAGAAAGGTGAAATTAGATAATCAATCCCTATGGATTCGACCTTACTGCTCTATACTGCTATTTAGTGTTATTTTTTCATAGAAATTTATATTTTATGGTTTCGATACCTATCAATTATATAAACCCAACAGACTTAATGGATAATCAATCTTGTTCTTAGTTATTGCTGTTAGTAGTTCAATAACATTAGAGAATCCAAAACTACACGTGAGGTCAAGATCGAGGAACAAGGAAAATGTAAATTCTTTAAGAGTTTTCTTTTAACAAAATAAAAAAGAAAGGAAGATTTAAGGATGTGAAAGACAAAACGAGATGAGAAAGAAATAAGCATAGGAAAGTCTTCAAAAGTAGGCTCAACCTAACCAAAAGTAAGGAGGTTCTATTTCAGATGGATTTACCTAGTAGCAGTAGTGTGTCCCTAGAGGAGATTCTAGAGGGGTCAAAGACCTATATATTTCCATGTGTTCCTATGTTTTTCGCCAAGGGAGGGGTCCTAACCTTAGTTGAGCCTTGGAGAATGGGACAGTCTTGGACATTACTGTTATTACTGCAAAGTTTTTAAGCTCTCTTTTTTGTCCTTTAGGATGGGAAAAATACTATCCTCCTTTGGCATTTCATGAAAATGTTATTTCATTCTTTGTTGTTGCGACCAAGAACATCCCAACCTTGATAACATTGGTTCAAATGTTATTTCAGCTCCTTTATTTGGTTGTTGCCATTGGAGATGCATCCTTTTTTCCCCATTTCTAAGCACTATTGATACGTTAGAAGACTTTAAGCTAGGATCAATAGTGGATTTGGCAAGAAGCGGGTGGTTACTACTCGTGGATCCTTCAGCTAGGAGTCGGTGACTACGGTCTTCGGCCTATTTTTGTTTTTGAATGGCCCGTTCTGCCTTTTTGTTTTGTTTACCCACATGTGACGTTGTTGGTCATTCACCCCTTGTTATGAAATGAATCTATTTTGCATTTCATATGATAGATAAGATTTCTAGAGACAAACAAGTTTTTAATTTGATTACTTATCTTTTTAACTTGTGATTCCGAATGAGTTGATCACCGTCTTCAACGAAAAAGATATCTACAATTCTACGAAATATATTCAAATCCCTTGATAACAATATCCATTTTTTCTCTTAGGCTTTGAAAAATATATAATAACTTCCTTGAAATTTGATGAAAAATACACTAATCTCTTAAATTTTATTTCTTAAATGAACTTTAAATAAAAAAATTATACTTTATTAATTCATTATTATTTTATTTATTTTTTCTATCTTTAATATTTTTATTCAATGATTTTCAATTGAAATTAATAAAGATATAATTAGTTATCAAATTATTTAAATTAAATTATAAATTACCTTATATTCTAATACAAACATATGTTAAACATAATCATAAATGATATTTACGTTTCTTTTTGTCCTCTCTTTTATTTTTTTTGTTCTTTAATTATTATTTTTAACAAATATAAGTTATTTTGATTCAATAATATATATTAATTTTGATATGAATTTATTTTTTACTTGATTTCTTGACTTTTATATTTTGATCAACTTTTCTCATTGAATCGTTCTAAATAATAATTAATTAACTAAGTTTAAATAAAAATAGTTAACTCATCCCAAAGTTAATACATAAATATATATATATATAATTTTAAAATACTTCATTTTACTTGAAGTTGGAGCTTTCCATTGGTCTAATCAAGTAGAGATGCGACCTAACCCAACTCGATGGCTAGTTTCACTATTAATAATAACAAAATACTTAAAAATATATTTATATTTATATTTTTATATATTATTAAATTTAAATAAATTTAAATAATTCAATTTGAATATTTTAAATTCATTTGAAATGTCAAAACTAAGCTAAAGTCAAACCAGCCATGTTTGATGTGTATCACTCGAATTATGAAGTCTACTTAAAATTATATATAATTTAAAGTTTACTTTTATAGCACTGAAGTAATTAAATTTTCAAATATGAATAGAATAAACGCATAGAAGGGGGAGTATTTGATTTTCTTCAAACATATCTAGGAGTATTTATTAGATTTTCTTGGTAAATAAATCAGTGGAGATTAGTTTGATTTTCTACAAACTTGAGGGATTTATTTAGGTTTATTCAAACCTCGGAAGAGGTAAAGTGAAATTTTTCCGAGTATATTTGCCAATCTTTTACCCTTTATTTATTAATCTTTTTTCAACTTTTGATGACTATAAATAAATCAAGAATCCGAACTACAAAGTCAAACAATTGTATTAAGTGTTACTGATTTTCTCCAATCAAATATTCTGAGTCCATTTACATTATGTAACATAAAAATCTGTTATGTTCCCTTATTATTGTATGAAAACTCAAAAATAAAATGTTACTTCTATTACCTCCAGAGGCTTTCTCAATTCCTATTTTATACCAATAATTATACATTTTAGGGACCATAATTTACATGTTACAAAAACTACAAGTAAGATCCCATTGTTAAGGGTACAGAGAATTAGTAAACCTGTTGAGCCTCGTATTTTAAGTAGATTGCAGCACCGTAAGATAATAGGGATATCCTTGGCACTCTCCCGAAGACTTGTTTGCTTCTCCTTGACTTTCTTCAATGGGTGCTAGATTCCAATTCAAAGCATAGTTTGATAAATCGTATATTCCAGGAGCGAAAACACAGATCTCAAGAGGAATTTCAGCTGTCGCCCTAGGTTGAAGTTTGAGTTTAGTAGAGCTTGAACCTGTCCAAATGAACTGGGGGGCACTTTCCAGGGAAACTGAGTTCGTAATACGTTTTGCAAGAGCATCGGTTGTGATGACTTTCGTGTCATTCACTGCTGGAATGCTGAACCACCCTGCTTGATTTTCCAGAGGGAGACCTGATTGAGATGCAGTAGCATCGATTGATTGGCTGTTACTACTGCGGGGATCAAAGGTCTTGATATGGACAAATGAAGCAGCATCGGGAGACCTGATTGAGATGCAGTAGCATCGATTGATTGGCTGTTACTACTGCGGGGATCAAAGGTCTTGATATGGACAAATGAAGCAGCATCGGATGAATTGTTTATAGTCATCTTCAAATTTACTCCACATGGAGAAGCTGAGAAGTTATGTTGTATGGTCTGAGGCCCATCCACAAACCAAGATATTGAACTGAAGCTAGAAAGACTAACAAAATTATATGATACAAACTCATCAAAGAAAGTGGTATCTAACAAATTCATCATTAAAAGGTTGCCTGAGTCTCACCTGCAATGACAAACATGATGGGAAAAGAGAAGTGGTCTATGAGGAGCACCAGAATCAATATTACCCCTCCGCAGTTGAGTGATGAAAACGAAATCAACATTCCCCTGGTCCATGAAAACATAAAAACTTAATGCATCAGAAGACTAGTGAAATCAAAGAACATCTATCAAGTCTGAAAATGGAGCAACATTATCATCATCAACTATATATGTTTGAGTCAAGAATGAAATGGTGATATAAATATCAGACAACCTGTGTCAGATTTTGACCGTAACAGTAATGTTTATGTATAGGATAGACAATTCTAGTTAGTTCTTACAGAAATGGCACAAAAAGAATAAGAAAGTTAACAACCTGACATGACATTCCCTGGTACAATCTCTCATAACCGTGGAAATCAGCCAAAGGTGAAGAACATACATCGAAGAGGGCTTCACTGTTTCCCGGAGGTCCGAATCTTACATCACTCTGGAGGAAAAGAGGATTACTATCTTCAGAAGTTGATGACTTCCTGTGATACTGAAATGAAATTAAAGTAGATTATAATTTAAAGTCAACCAGTTAAGCTGAAAAATAAATAAATAAATATTATTTGGCAATACAATAACTCACAACAACAAACAAATCCAACAAACTAATATGCAGCCAATATAGCATGCTACCTAGCAATAAAAGATGATAAGATTAATAGAATATGTAGAATTGCAACTTATGCATAATGTACGAGGTTAGAGATCATGCTACTCCAATCTGGATCACAACCAAGACCCCAATCTAACATTTGCCAGATGTTTTTACTGTCTGTAAGGTTTTTACCAGTGGCTCTTGCTGTCTTAGATTCAAAAGTACATCACAATTTAAACTACTATTTTGTCCCACAGAACCAACAGGAAGGTATTTGATCAAACGCTCTCCAAACCCCTGGCTGAAGCCCAATAAAAAAAGACAGAAGTTGCCCAATAGTATCTAGCACAAGGAATTATGCCACTAACAGTATAACTTTTATCGTAATTAACAGAAGACACAAAATAGTTTTGCTTCCAGTAGAAAAGTACACAAAATATTTTACCAGATGAATAATCCAAGGTGCAAGTTCTTCTATGGTTGTACCAACCTTAAGCATGAAGAAGCATGACAATGCTTGACCAGCAAATAAGGATTGAGACGGTAAAATGCTATCAACAGGTTGGAGCAATGAGAAATCCCACTGCTGCCCAACAGAAGACAACTGATGAATCTGGAAACATTCAGAACTGGTCTTGTTGACAACATCCATACGCAAGAGGAACTCTTCCAATCTTGATGGACAAGGACTAAGTTCAAATGATACATCCAACGATGGTAAAACCTAACAAAGATGAACAGAATATATTAAAATTGGCGAGGTAGCAATTCATGCATAGAGGCAAAAACACATACGATCAACAAAGTATTGCCATATGACCATTCGAAATAATAAAGATTTCTTTAATAAAGAAGTTAAAATAGAAAAGAAAAAGGAAAAAGAACCAAATATGATCAAGTAAACAGATACTTAGATAACACAAGAATGGAAGAATTGCTTCAAACATAATTGGTAAATATAAATAGTTTTCTAAGGAGATTTTTCCTGACTACCATCAGAGGACATATATTAGCATTTTACCATCCTACTTTCAACCCTAGTTTAAGTACTTGGAATTTATTTTGATAACAAGAAGTGGGAGATTTGAGTTCAGTATCAGCATTTTAACTAAACTTTAAAGGATATTTTCAATTAATTACAACAACATATTGCTCCCCCAATCAATTTCATTTTCATCTTAGCTTTTATGTATAAACCATATTGTGCTCTAACATAAATACATTAAGTGTTGATTGTACCTTTATCCATTTCTTACTTAACAAAAAAAATTCACAGACAAAGCTAAATCTCACTTAGAAACAATTTATAGTTTAAGTTACTACATATATAGCAAATGTAAAGGCAAAATTCAAACTAAGATACCTCAACCTTTTCCTATTCAAGAACATACCTGCAAATTATAATGCATACGTAGAGTGCGGAATTTCATAATGCTTGATACATTTTCCATTTCATAATATACAGTAATGTACAAAGAAACATGGCCAGGAACAGCAGCATGAAACCAAAGAGGCCAAGATAATGATGTTTCCTCCTGCACTGATATGTCCTGAAGCATAGACAATATAGATTTTATGAATGAAAAAGGATGAGGTACTAACAACTTGATATATGCACAGGGAAACATTCCAAACAGACCTCAGGAAAATGGAACACATTCTGCAACATTTTCTTAGCATTACCATGCCCACCGCTTTGCTCGACATTCAACTTCTTTTCTAAGCAAGCAGGAAATTCTACATTTAAATAACTCTGATTCCCAGCATTTAGAAATCTCGGGTTGCTGATCTTCATCTTTAGATTCTATCAAAATATCGTCATAACCCGCATTATAGAATCAATAAATATTTGCTAATCAATTATATAAAAGACACACAGCACAAGCATGAAAGCATATATATAAGGGTACACCAATAGCAATTGATCCATGCCAAGCTTGGGCTTCACTTGAGGCTCTACCAATTAAAGTCCCAAACCTACCTAAGGGATAGTTAACATTGCTTTCGAAAAGTTTGATTCAAGTGTTCAATATTACTGTCAAAAAGCGTTTTTGAGAAATAAAATGTCTATTTTAGACTTGATGTCTTAAAATAAAAAAATATGCACTTAAATAATATTTAAATTCATTAATATTATGATATTTCAATAAAAATATAATAAAATAAATTATAATAACTCATTATTAATATGGTGATATATGAAATATAATTTTTAAATATTTTTAAGCAATTAATATTGATTTTTTGTAAATTTTGATTTGAATATATAAATTATATTTTTCAAATATTAAAATATAATCATTAAAAATTCAAATGTATAAGTTACATATTTGAAATAAATTTCAATAGGAAATAATTGTATACCTTTTTTTTATCTAAGGGAAATAAGTGCATACCCAATATAAAATATATTAGATTATAAATGAGGGTTAAAAACATCATATGAAAGTACTTTTCTAAAAGGCAAAAGCTAGAAATTATAGCTTTTGTATTTGGATTCAAAAGCTATTTGTTTAGCATTTACTTATGGCTCAACAAAGGTTTTTCCCAAAACTGCCTTTGAAAAGCCTTGCTAAACAAAGCCTAAGACGTGTTATTTAACGAAACCTGGTAAAGACAATGACAATCAAACAAATTTTTATCCATGCATAAATTTATTTGTAAAGTTTAAGCAACATAAATTACATGGATATACCAATCTTTAGAAAGTAAGAATGACAAATTATTACCAGAAAAAGCATTTGATAGCTAGTCTTAAAATATTTTGACGGTTCTATAAATTAATATAGTAGATAATCACATAATATCAGTCCGTGGTTCAGCCATTGACCATGGTCATACCTACCTTTATCAACATGATGTCTATGCTGTCTTTAATTAGTCTAGGAAAACCTAAACCCAATACAAGATCAAGATGCAGATTGAATTTTAAAAAATGGAATGAAATTGGTTGATACTAACTCAGTCAGCAGCAATATGGTAAAGAATAAAGATTACAACACAAAAATGGGTAAAGAAAACCAGACCTTGACAGGAAATTTTGATTGGTTATTTAACTCCAACACAAGATATCGCAACTCTCCCGCATATGTTTTTTCTGGTAAAGAAGGAATAAAACCCTGAAGCCTGGGTAGACTCTAGACATTCATTGTAAACAGCACAAGTAAGATGCAGTTGCACAACAGAAAGATATTGATGAAGATTGCAAAAAGCTGGTTCATAGGAGACACATGCACCTTAATCACTACAAACTTCAAGTCAGCGCTGGGCGAATGCTTGGCTTTCCTTCCCTTGGCAATTCTTTTGTTCACAGAGTTAGACTCAAAATTATGCAAGCCTACTACTGAACTTGACAATTTCCATTTAACACCAACAATTGTCAGAATGCCTTCTACTCTTGGTGTAACGGTTAGTTGCACCTGAAAAATACGATATAGCAAAAAAAAGTTAAGAAAATTATAGCATATAATGAAAAGAAATACTTTAGTTATTTATACTCTGTCAATAAGAACATCAATCGTGTGAATAACTATTTCTCCACATGATTTCACTTGCATACATAAGAGCCGAGAAGTCTATAAAAACCATAAAACCAAATTGAGCTTTTAGCAATCTTCACAATTACATTTTAGTAGCAGATAACAATTCATACCAACACTTATATATAAATAATTTATTAAAGTATTCCTGTAAAATACGTACCAAGATTGTTTCACCCCCTTCCAGTGAAAAGTCAACCTCCGATAAAACCAAAGATGAATTAATATCCCTGCAGTCGTTATACAAACACCATTAGAAGTTGTACGCAGTACGACAATGATATATAGGAACCTCCCAAAAGAAAGAATTATCGTAAATACATAAAAATACATCAAAACATACAAACAAATATATATATGCATTGTACATATATGTAGATAGCAGCCACACATACCCAGTGGAAGTTGATGTTTTGTATTCATCATTCTGGGGCTCGACGTTTGAAGTATTTGCCTCTGCATTATAATTAAAATGTTAATAAGTGAATTTTAATCAAATTATAAATAAACTAAAGAAAGGAACAATAGCCAAAGTAAAATGTAATAGATTTTGACTACTTGCCAGAGTTCAATTCTTCAGGATTTGCAGAAAGCTCGCATATCAATGAAACACTTAAGATGGAAATAGGGATTTGCAGAGGGTTTTTAAATTCAATATCCACTATTATTGCTTCTGCAAGCAGATGAAGAAAATAATAAAAAAAAATCAATATAACAATAAAGTACACCTACTTATCATATCATTAACTCATTATTTTACATTTCTAATGGTTAAAGTTTGAGATTTCAATTGAGTTGAAGTTGAATCTAAATTCCTTCTCAGGAAGGTGAAAGCTTTCTAGTTAGGCTAGGAAAGGATTAGTGCAGGACATCTAATTGAACAACCAATCCTCAAAAATGCTCAGTCACTACCAATTGCATCATTGCCAGAAAAAAAAAAAAAACTACAAGCTGATTTGCGTAGAACAAATTAATTATTTTCAAGCATTCTACTTTTAAAATCAAAATATCATTTCATACTCCAAAGATCAAAAGGAGGCCAGCCACCAATCTCTTAAAAACATATCATTATGTAGGCTTTGGCAGGTGAATATTCTATAGTAAACTGAGCAGGATAACATTGTAAACTTTATAAAGTAAACCCCAAAAAAAAAAGTCATCCTATATGTTTTGTGTGACAGAAAGAAATTTAAAATTGGTAGTCATTCTCCCTTCCCAATCACAATAAACTACGCTACCTAGGCTGCATCCAGTTAATCCAGTGGCATAATTATTTCTATGAACTAATAGAACAGAAAGAACAAAAAATTAGTGCAACCAAGGGCAAAATATTCCTCGTGTTAACAAACTTCACCCATCATGTCCCTCCAAGAATAATGCAAAGCATGCATTTTTGTCTCCTTTCATTTTAAGAATCTCTCTCATTTATGCCTAACAAGTCTAAGAGCTTTAGACTGCCAATTTGTGATCCCAGTTGTCCCCAGAAGCTCTTTGAAAGTTCAGCAAAATTGTGTTCTTCCAGTTGAAATGATAAAATGAAAATACACTCAAGCTTCATTCACCTTTAAATGATTGGAAAGGAAACTTTTGACATGTATTTTCAAAAAATTCACTTAAAATGAAAAGGAAAAGTTTTAGCTATACACATTAAGACTAACATACATTTAAATGATTGAAACACAGTCAGCAAATCAGTCTTCCACGGGCAAACTTGTATTGCTAGAAAGAACTTCAGGTTTTGAGTTTAATTCTAGGCATTGAAGTATTAGGGATGGATTTGGGGTGGTTGCCTCGTGTTCTAGAAAGTATCCAATTGGGAATAAAATAAAAAATAAAAGAATTAAATCTCCCAAAGGAACTCCATCTAGATGTCTGTCATAGCAAAAAGAAGATGAAATTAGGGAAACAAGTAGGCTAAAACTCTGTCGACAATAGCAGCAAAGAGCGTGATGATATTCTGTTAATCGCTAATACACAGATATGTAGAATAAAATTTCTCAAGGCAATAGGCAATATGGAACTTCGGGACAAATTTTTGCAGCACTTGGTACTAGGCTTTATTTTGGTTCAAGCTTTGGTCCATTCAGGTAGTTCAGAAACAATAAAAGAGAAAGCTGGTCTCATTGACTAATATCTATGTAATGCTTTGTTGCTCAAAAGTAAAAATTAGCTGAATGTGAACCAGTCACCAGCTAAAAAACCTTCTTAAGTCTGTCTTGACAAAACTCTAAGCTGGACAGAACATCTTTTTGTCCCAGAAAACAATTATTGGCATTATGTAATGTAGTAACACCTCATACCTCCTGCCACACAAATATTGGATTCTTTATATTTTCTCGGAATACGCTTTGATTGCACATCCAGCCAGTTGGACTTGGCAGACAATGATGGGATCATATCCTCCTCCAGTGAACACCATACACCTTCTTTGATGCTTGCCTAAGAAAGAAATAAAGAAATAACAAGGGAATCATGCAGAAATCATCTAAACCATTTTCTGAAACATATTCATTAAGCATACAAATAGATCACAGGAAAATAAATGTGGTTATGTTTATAAATAGAATTCAGTAATTCCATGCACAAAAATCACAATCGTGAACAAAAACTAAACTAAAAATCATGTGCCTCCAACAAGCAATGCTTCAGCAATCCATCACCAGCATGATCCATATTCCAACATCACCAAGATCACTACATTTAAAAATTATATGAGTGCTTTTGCATGCATGCACAATCCATCAATTAACAGTGACACAAACAAAGTGGGGAAATCGAGATCTAGAAGGAGGCACCTTCAAGAAAATTGAACAAAAAAAAAATACAAATTTCCAGGTAACAACAAATAATAATTCAACTTACAGCCGCAGGAGATGCATAAGTTCGATGATCTTCAAAAATGACCTTAAGTGAGGAAATGTTGATAACAGGTAACTGAAGTTTCAACACCTCAAACATTTTTCCAGTTTTCTATATCATCCAAGAAAAATGCAATTAGATAAACCCAGTTAAACTTACATGTGACAAAACTAATTAGACAATCCCACTTTTCAAAATAAAGGATAGATTCTCTACGACCCAAGAAACACCTATTTTATTTTTGCTTTCCCCAGTCTACCAAACACAAAGGAAATAAGCTAGCATTACTGATCACCTGAACAATATGAAGAAAATCTCTCAGAAATAGCTCCTGTGATGTCTTTGATTGATGACTGCTGGCCAAGATCTCCAGCATATGAGTGACTGCAACATCATACATGCCAAGAGAAGCATACCACCTATATCAAGCAAGTTTTATTAACAATATTCCACAATAAAAATACGAAACCATTAAATTTATATAGGACCCAGATGCACTGTCTATGTAGCTTACTGTCCAATGTGGAAATGAACACTATCTTTAATAAGGTTCCATGTGGTTCCTCTGTAAACAGAAACAGCATTCCTATATGTGCGTATCGCATGTTTAATCTGAAAAAGATATCATTGTAAAATATTAGAAGATGGAGAAGTTTATATATTATCCCGATACTTCCGGATTTGGATACCTGATCACATTTTTTATAGTGATCACCAGAGAGAACAAGATGAAACCCATATTTATGCAGCATTGGTGGTTTTGACAACAAGTAGCAAAAAGAAGCTTGCTCGAGCATCACAGCCGAATGTAAAAGATCCTACGGGATGAAAATAAAAATAAAATTAAAAGTTGTGAGTTACAGAAAATATGCACTCACCCAAAGCAATTCCCAGGAAATGGAACATTACCTCACCACAAATGCGGAAATAAACAGTGGCAGCTTCTTTAATCTGATTTCTTGTCTTCAGCATCTCTATCCACCAAAAACCACATCTCGTAGCATTTTGTTGAACAGGAGACCCAAGCTTCTGCATGATTTGAAAAAAAAAAAGGCAAAATCACAACCGGGGATGTTAACACTCATTGGAATTTGCTCTACATGAAAGTTTGTTTGATATCAACAACTCCCAGTGGTCACCACACCATTACTAACTACTTACACAAATCAGTATAAGACTTAGTTCATTGTAGCAAAAGAAAAATCCCCAAAACATCCCCAATAACATAAGTCATCTTCATGACATCAATAATCAAATCACTTCAGATTAAAAATGGGTTCCATAATATGGATAGTGATGAAGAAAATTAAGGTCGCTAAAAGAATTCCAACAAACCATATTCATAATAAAGCCAAAAATTACAAGGAAACAGGAAAGGAGCCAAGAACTATACATACTAAATAGGTATTAAATGCAATTTCCATGCAATACTCTGCTTCTTTTCTTGATTGATCAAGCATGAAGTATGGAGTATGGAGTACTAGTAGGGCCTAACCTATAACTTTACTTGCAAGAAAAGATGGTATATAAACAAGTTGTAGTCTTTACAGCCATTATTTATTGTTCTGATTATTTTCTGACTTAATAGAAAAACTAGAGGTTTTCTATAACCCTAAGTTTTCTAGAGTTCCACCTTTCCAATTTGTTTGTTCAGCCCTAATTCTCTTATTTGCTGCTGTTCTCTTCCCTAATCCATATCACACATGATGAGCTTCCATTTCCTACAGCTTCTTTGAGGATGTTTTCAATCAAACCATTTTATTCTATGTCATGTAGGATTCTTTTTTTAAACTAGGTTTCTTCATACATGGCAGGAATCTCTTTCCAGGTTTTAGCTATGCAAACTGAGGTTCTTGCATTTTCCACTTGGTTTCATGTCTCCATGCATACATATGGTTGGTAATATAATATATTCAATTAGCTGCAGCTGAAATATTCTTGCAAGCCTAATCAGCAGCCCTTAAAATGTCGTAATAACAAAAGTAAGAAAAATAAAATTAATATATAACGATTAATAAAAAAAAGAAAGAAATGTATATTATTTATGCACATTGCTCCACAGAAAAATAAAAAGTTAAATCTATATAGGCATGCATGTCCTTATGAAATTAGAGAGCAGAATTAACAGCATTTTATCATGCTTATCGAACTTAATAATTTCAACCATAAACAAATATGAAGGTGTGGCATACTTCTCTGAAGCACCATCTTGATTATCATGCACAAGTAAGTAATGCTTCAAAATCTTTGGGTCCATTGCACCATCATTGAGAAGGGAGGGCAATTTGCTGGTGTTAAAGAGGTCTAAAAATCTATTTATGGGTTCCTCATCGCATGAAGAAACAACCAAAAGGCCTACAAATCATTTTTGGAGAAGAAACAATCAACAAGAGAATACAATATGGTGTCTAGAATGAATAGTTTAAAGAAATCCATAAAGTGGAAAGGACATGATTAGCAGAGCTTAAATGCAACAAGGGGAAAAGGATGGTATTGAATAAACTTCCAAAGCTTACATGCCACAGGATGATCAAAAGCTTCATGATCAGAAAAAGACAAGGTACGTACAAGCTCTTTATTGAAAAACTGAAACCATGTCGGTAAAATTTCAGACTCATGCCCTGCATAAAACATTCACCATTTATAAATCAAAGCAACTAGTTAAGTTTTATTAATAACTACAAAAAATAAGGTCATGCTACAAAATCAGACAATCTCAATAGAATATTAAAAATGAAAATCTAGCCACAGGAAACAAAATGCTAATAAAAATGACAACAATAAACCATGCAAAATGATACCCGTTAAAAGATTTCAAACTTGAAAGTAACTTACTTGAGAGAAGATCATTCACTTGAGGTAGATCTGAAGATATTTCAGGGAAATCGTCCTCTCCCGCCTTAGTAATAACTTGCTTTAGTCTCTCCTTTGCTACCTAGTCAATTGACATCTATTTCAGAAGCAACCAGAAAATGAAGCTAAAAATTCTCACATGATTGAAATTGCAGACCCACTATGAAGTGTAAAACATACAACTTTTAGACTTATCAGGGTACAATAAATCTCCCTCGATCCAATCAGTTAAAATTTCCAGATTCTTACACTAATATACTCTATAAAAGCTCAAAAATCAATGTCAGATATATTCCAACTGAAATAGCTCGGTCTTCTAATTCGACTAATAGCTTACCGGTGCTGGCGATTACGTTCCTATTACCAAATTCTCGTTATCACGTAAATCCAAATCATAGAAATTTGAATTCAGTGATCTTCACCTACGTATATATTATTAAGCTACAAAACCAGGAATCTCAAGAGAAATTACCTCGAGATTGGGTTGCCAAATATCCGAGGCGTAAAACAACCTCAATTTGAACTTGTGCAACCTGTAGGGTTGATCACTCGCCGTCCGAACAGGCACTGTCACCATAATTCAGATAAGTAAAAAAGAAAAGTAAGTCACCTCAAAGTCAACGTACACATACACAAACACGTACAACTGTGGACATAAAAATAGAGAAAGTTTCGGATTACTCACCATCGATGTTGGTGAAGTCGCAGAAAGGGGAGAGCATTTGGACAAAGGAGAGGCCGTTCTTAAGGCAAGATTCTTCTACGAGTGGAGTGCAAAGCACCATAACCACCGGAGTGATCTCCTCCAACAGCATCTTTCCAAGCGGAGTATTCGCCGGATCCACCATGACTCACCCTCTCCTCCGATTGGTCGGATGCCCTAATACAGGCCTAGAGCGGCTTCTCTGAAGCTCGGGGTTGATTGAACCGGAGATATGACAAGTGAACCGCTCTTTGAAGAGGTAAAGAAATAAGGCAGAGTAGCTGCCTCTAGAGCGGTTTCTTCTATCGGATCTTTCTGTTGGATGTGAGTAGGAGAGAATCAAGGTTTGGGTGGCCGGTGGTGAGGTGACGTCGAAGGAAGAAGTTGTGGGCTTTCTTGGTCAGGACAATGACCATGGGCCTGAAAACCACCGGCTCAAATATCAATAAGCATTCGATGGGCTGAAGGGGTTGACTTCTTCTTTCTTTTTATGGACTATATCCATGGGCTGCAAAATCACCTACTCAAATATTTAAAAATAGGGTAAACTATAAAATTGTTACCTAATTATGCATTTTTTTTATTTTAATTATTCAATTATTTTTTTATTTAGTCATTAAATTTTTTAAAATTAAATATTTTAGTTCTTCGATATGATGTGGACTTTTTTATTGGTTTAATAATAAAATAGTCCTTTTAATGTTTATACATTTTATTAATTTGATTATGAATATAAAAAATTCAGTAAAATTAGTTCTCAATGTTTACAAAATTTTTCATTTTAATTCAAGTTCTAAAAAAATTAATAAATTTAGTCCTCAATATTTATAAAATATTTTAATTTTAAAATTTAAAAAAAAATACATCGTAATTATATTTGCAATTCTCATCACATGCTGACCATAAATATAAATGTCAAAAGCAGTATAGGACACAAAATATAACAGACCATTCTAGCATCTCCACTCTCCTCCTGTATCTCTTTGACATCATTTCTTTCTCTTCGATAAGTGTAAAATATCGACTAGAAATATCACAATGCACTAAAACTATAATTTTACTTTTTGATTGTATTCTACCTTTTCCACTGCCCTGTGATCAACATGGAGATTGAATTCTTGCAATAGAAAGCTATAAAAGACAACAAACAGGTAGTGAGTACTGCTACTTTGCTTTTATAGTCAGATTAGTAGTAGGATAATGACTAGGTGAATTTGATAGAACCTTGTCAAATAAATCAACAACGGCCGCTGCTGAAGTATCCTATCTGTTGCGAGATAGAATTCTTGAGGCATTGCCACTTGTTTTTTTGCATTATAGAAGATTCTGAATTCTCCTTTGCTCTCAAATATCTACAGAAGCAATTAACTTTTCCAATTATCAAGTAAACATGGTTGTGAAATACCAAAGCATAATTTAAATGATAGAGTACATTTTTGTTCAACAGCCTTGCCTTAAATTTAAATTTTAAAATTTTATAATTAGAACTAAATTAACAAATTTTATAAATGTTGAGGGAAATTTTTTTTTTGAATTCAAATAAAAATAATAAATTTTATAAATTTTGAGAGCTGATTTTTTTAAAATTTTTTTATATTTAGGATCAAATTGTTATAATGTGTAGATATTAAAAGGCTAATTTTGTTATTATATCAATAAAAAAACTCACATTTGCTTAGAGTAGCTGGAATATTTAATTTCAAAAAATTAAGTGACTATATCAAAAAGTTAACACTTACATAACAAAAAAAAGAACAAATAGCGTAGTTAGGTAATATTTTTGTGATTTGCCCTTAAATATTGGATTGGATAAACAAGTTTTAATTCTATATTTGAAAATGAATATAATGAAATTAATGTGGTTAAAATGTAGTCCAATTCATGTACTCGTTATATATTTAGAATTTAGTTATTCTATTTTTAATTTCAAATATTTAGTTGTTAAATTTTATAATTTAAGCCTAGTTGTTAATATCATTAAAATTCTTTCATTAAATCTATTAATGCGACATCTTAAATAAAATAAAATAAAACAAATACTCACTTAATAGTCACGTAACAATTTGTAATGATTAGGATCTTGTTTTAATCCTTACCTTTCAATTTAAAAAAAATTAAAATTTTTTTAATTGTGTAACAATTTTAGCTTGTATTTTTTTTAATCTAACAAAGGAACTAAAATATTTGACATAAAAGTTAGAAAATTAAATTCCAAATGTAAAAAAAAAAGCGCATTTTAATCAAATCATATTAAAAAAAATTATCCCACAAGCTAGAGTAAAAAATTAGCCTTAATATAATTTTTTACCCCTAAACTTGGCAACTAAGTTCAATTTGATACATTTTTTTTGTCCATTTTGCCACCTAAACTAGACAATATCTATTTTGGTTCCTTAACTTGATACGATGCAATACAATCTTAAAGTGTTACATCATTATATTTTTACTTCTTTTAAGAAATAAATATTAAAATTATACATGAACTTTGATTTGACCTGTAATTTGATACACGAGCTTTAATTTGATGTAATTATACATTGAAACTTTGATTATACTTCAAATGTATATATAAATCATTAATTTTTATTTAATTGTACGCATTTAAAGAAATAAATATAATAATTTATTTTTATATTTGATATATAAAATTATTTGTATTGCAATATGTAAACTTAAAAAATAATATTATATCGATAACTGTATTAATAATTTATGAAGATTGATTAAATTAATATTTAATAGAAAGTTTACAATCAACATTAATATATAATATTACATATTAAATTATAATTTATGTATAATTTTAATATTTATAGTTGAAATAAAAATTGCATTAACCCAAAAGTTTACTAGCAAGATTAATGTGAGAAATGATAACCTAAAGCATGATATTGTTCAAATCGCTTCACGAACCAATAAACCAACTCAACTAACCGCCCCACTTCCCACAGTGCGATCCATCCATTACCATGTGCATAAAGTAAGAGCTCCAATTTTCTTCGGTCCACCGTGTATAAATGCCTTTGCGCTTGCTTAGCATTAATAATAAGCTCACTTCGCTTCTTTTCAATCGCCCCTTCCCCGCCCCTACGCCGATCTTTCCTTTTTCTCCACTCCAGATTTCATCTTTCGCTATGTCTTATCGCCCTAACTACCAAGGTGGCCGTCGAGGCGGGGGTCCCAACTCCGGCCGCGGAGGTGGGCGCCGAGGAGGCGGCGGCGGAGGACGCGGAGGACGAGGCGGTGAACAGCGCTGGTGGGACCCGGCTTGGCGCGCTGAGCGTCTCCGTCAAAAGGCCGCTGAGGTATCTAGGAACTGCAAAATTTTGTTTTTGGCTTGTTTGAAATTACGTAACTAAGGTTTAAGCTGCTGATTAAGTTTTTGCCTCATTATGCAATTAGCTTCTGTTTTAGGATGTTTCTGATTGACGTTTGAAATACAAAGGTAAATACTAGCAATTTTGAATGATTTTAATAAATAAAATTTTCTAGATACCAAATTTCATAAGTTTTCTTTGTCCGAGTGCTAGTCTGTCAATTTTAAATTTTTTGCTGATTTTTATAGTACCATGTTAACTTTTCATCATTTGCTTTACAATAAGTACATCTTTGTAAGCAGCAAAAAATTGGTTAATAAAAGTAACAAAAATGGAAGTTTGTTAGTATTTTTATATACTTGTGCTTGTGTTTAGATGGAAATTCTGGATGAGGCTGAGTGGTGGGATAAGATGAATCAAATGAAAAAAGGACAGGAGCAAGAGATGATCATTAAACGAAATTTCAGCCGTTCAGACCAGCAAGTTCTCTCTGATATGGCTTACGAATTAGGTCTTTACTTGTATGTTTCTGTAATTACTTCTCAATTACACTATATTTAGTTTAAGTGCTGTTTGTCCCAATAATTTTGTTGAATTAATTGTCGCTTTCCGTTTTTAACATGTTATTAATTTTATACTTAATTTTTACCTTGATTTTTCACTTGTGGGAAGAAAGCCATGCGTATAATAAAGGGAAGGCTCTTGTGGTTAGTAAAGTTCCATTGCCAAATTATCGTGTAGATCTTGATGAACATCATGGATCAACACAAAAACAGGTTAGATCCGAGTACCATCTATGTTCTTAATGTTATTGTATACTTACTGAGCATGTTCATATAAGTTCTCATTTTCCAACTTTTGTACAGATTCAAATGTCTACAGAAACCGAGAGGCGAGTGGGAAATCTCTTGGATGTCTCAAGGGACACAAAGTTGGGTGATGATTCAGGAGTGGCATCTAGTAGGGGAACCACAAAACCATTGCCTGATGTAAAAAGAATTGATTCAGTTTCTACAATTGAAACAGATTCTTCCAAGGAAAAATTCAGTGCTGAACTCAAGAAAAAGCAGGAAAACTTGAACGTATGCATGCAAATCAAGACATTATTAATATTATACTTTGTTAACAGCCATATCTTTCTATGGTTCAGGTTGCTCTGCTTAAATATTTCTTATGTTATTTAATCACTTGCAGGCAAGTAACAGTGTGAAGGCGATGCTGTCTTTCAGAGAAAAACTACCAGCATTCAAAGTGAAAGCTGAGTTTCTAAAAGCTGTTGCTCAAAATCAGGTCTAATACTTGTCAAACAGTTTCTCCTGATTTCAGATAGCATCATTCTTTTCTAATGTGTCACTAGCTTGCTGATGATGCATTTTATTCCGCAAAACAAGAGAAAAGAGGTTGTTAACTAGACTAGTTGCTTGTATAAAAGTGTAATCAATTTTACATAAATCTGGAACCTTTAATAAAAATATTCATCGTTCATGCTATGCTCAAGCCTTTTTGCCATAATTGTGCATTTCTTTTTTCATGGAAAGAAAAGAAGAGTCTTCCTCACGCTTGATGCTCCAAATTGATTGGTGCATATATTATTTTTAGCCTTTTCTCTTTAAGGTTTAGTACAGGGTATCATGAAGTCATCTATCAGTTGTTTTGGTATGGTACATTTGTATGCTAAAATCATAGCTCTCTATACACATGTTTGTGTATTTGAAGGATAAGCTGAAAAAATTGCATTTAAATTTCAAATAGAGCTAAATGCTTGAACTTATCATTATAAGAGAAGAGAACAGAATTCTGTAACCAAGATGAGCTAGTAAAAAGCTCTAGCTCTAGCTCAAGCTCAGTTGAAATCTTGATGATTGAACTCAAATCGAGCTATGCTCAAGTATTACTCAAAAAATACCTAAACCACTTAGTCTGACTTTTTTTTTTTTTAATCTAGCCACTTAATGTGACTTGATTAAGCTTTGTTGTTGTACAATTAACATTAAAATTGCAATTATAAGATGAACTATTGTGCTCTATGTTATCTGCATATTAAATATACCATTTATTACAAAAAAAAAATTAACTAGGCTTGCAATTTTTTTATCTTAACTACACAAGTATTAGAATGCTCTAACTCAACTTGATTCACTACTTGAACTATTCAAGCTTGAGTTTGATTCAATGATGAACTAGCTGAGTTCAATTACTCAATAAGTCAGCTTCATGTGCTCATGAGTATCTTTACCTGCATACATCCAAAGGAACTATAAGAAGATGACATGGAAAGCTTAGTCAATGATGAATTTGATCAGGCCAAAAAAAATATGATGGAATTGAGAACTCCAAAGTCTGGATTTTGGATTCTTTCATAGTCAATATTGTTTTCCTTTTGTCTCCTCTGTCCTTTGTCTATTTTTATTTTCCAAGCTTGGTTTGCATCATTCAATAAAAGTTTATTTACTCCTTTGGGTTCCAGAGACTGACCTACATACATATGATCCATAAGAAAGTTCTATTTATTTCTTTCCTTATGGTTTGCAGTGCTTAAAATGTATTCTGAGTTATGTTATTTTCTCAATGATACAGGTTCTAGTGGTTTCAGGAGAAACAGGATGTGGTAAAACAACACAGCTTCCTCAATTTATTTTAGAAGAGGAGATATCATCTCTGAGGGGTGCTAATTGTAATATAATATGTACTCAGCCACGTCGCATATCTGCCATATCTGTTGCAGCGAGAATATCCTCAGAAAGGGGAGAGAATGTTGGTGAAACTGTTGGTTATCAGATTCGCCTAGAGTCAAAGCGATCTTCTCAGACACGGCTGTTGTTTTGCACAACTGGAGTGTTACTCAGACAGTTGGTACTGTTCAATCCTCTTTTGTTGTCAAGTTTGTATCTCTTTGTGTTTTTTTTTTGTATTTTTTTTGTATTTTATTCTCTTCTGAAGCTTTAGAGATACCTTGCATTTTAAAGTTTTTGGGCTAGAGTTCTGATTGTTATAGCTTGGTTGTGTTTTTAGCTATCTCGTCACTCCCGGGAATTTTTAAGGTGTATGGCTATCCTGTCACTGGCGTTACTAAAAGTTTTATTGGTTACTTCAGTGAAATGCATCTTGCTAGTACATTTCTGTGATGTTGAAACTAGAGCTTTTGTTTGCTTAATAATGTTTCTTGATGTGATTAAACTGCATTATGAAAAATTTTCTCAGTAGCTTCAGTAAATTTTCATAGGGTACTTAAAAAGCCCTAGAGCATTTGTTTGCTTCATTTGATTTTTTTCTCCGGTCAGCTAATTTTTTTTCCATGATATGACATCTTTTTTCTTTTATCCCTATATTCTTCTGAAACTGCAGGTTCAGGACCCATATTTAAATGGCGTGAGTCATTTGCTAGTGGATGAAATTCATGAAAGAGGCATGAATGAGGACTTCCTGTTAATAATTTTACTTGACCTTCTTCCTCGGCGTCCAGACTTGCGTCTTATTTTGATGAGTGCAACCATCAATGCTGATTTGTTCTCTAAATATTTTGGAAATGCTCCAACTATTCACATACCGGTATAGTCAGTGGTGAAGTTCCACTGTTAGAAAGGAGTTCTTTCTGTTTTGTTCATTGTATGTTATTTTATACATCATTACTTTTGTTTATGCAGGGGTTGACCTTTCCAGTGGCTGAGTTATTTCTCGAGGATGTGCTGCAGAAAACTCGTTATAATATCAAATCAGAATTTGACAATAATCAAGGCAATTCGCGAAGGAGGAGGAAAGAGCTTGATTTCAAGAAAGATAATTTAACTGCACTATATGAGGCATGTATTCAACGATGGGTCATTCCTAGATATGCTGCCACAAAAGTGGGCCATAGGCATTAATAAGTGTCATCATTCTGCCATTTTTTTCCTTGACATTTTTAGTTAATATTAAAAACAATTGAATTAACCTACTAATAGTCATAAGCTTACCATTTTGAGTCATTATTAAGGGTCCAACCAAACCAGGTTACTAAGGGTCTGAAACCACTTTACCCCTTGGGTCTTGGCAGATTTACTGATTGTATATCTATTATTTGCATTCCTCTTTATGCTTTTTCACCCCCCCCCAACGTTATGGCAGCAATACTAAGCATTTTATGTCTTGTAAGTTAATTAAAGGTTTGCTTTTTCATCTCATTTTATGCTTACTAGACTTCTGTGGTAAATGTACTTCCTGTAAGTGAACATTTTAGCTTCATTTCAGATGGGTTGCTCTTTCTCTTTCCATTTACTCATTGTTATTAATTCATTTCCTGTTATTAGCACTTTAGCATTTATTAATTGGGGATTTAGTGCTTTCATCTGGATAATCTAAATAGGTATCTTCTATCTATAAATAGAACCTACTTGAAGATTAGTAAATTTTTTCTTCAATTCTGCTAGGTACTCCTGACATTTTGGCATTTTCTTATGTAGGATGTTGACATTGATTCTGAATATAAGAATTACAGTGCATCTACAAGACATTCACTTGAAGCGTGGTCAGGCTCACAGATTGATTTGGGTCTGGTATGTAATTTTCAGCGTTTTCTAAGTACAGGACTTGCCGCCTTTTTCCAGCTTGGAAGGAAATTCTATTTAATGCAATGGATGTTTGTTTTCTTATTGTTTTTCTTTTGCACCTGCCATTTTCATGTTTATAGTGAAATAGATTATCTTTTTGTTCTCTAAACATTTTAAACTATATTAATTTCTCTCTGTATCTAATCTTATTTACAATTGTTGGAAATTTCTAGGTGGAGGCCACAATTTTGTATATTTGCCGCCATGAAGCTGATGGAGCTATTCTTGTATTCCTCACAGGCTGGGATGACATTTCTAAGCTCCTTGACAAGATTAAAGTGAACAGCTTTCTTGGGGATCTTAGCAAGTTTCTGGTTCTTCCCTTACATGGTTCTATGCCTACCATTAATCAACGAGAAATATTTGACCGTCCTCCACCTGACAAGCGGTAAGCATTTCTATGTTATTAGTTTTTTCTTTTTTTAATTTCTTGATGGTGTATGGCACCCTTTTCTATTAGCAGCTAGCATAATTGTTTATTATTATTATTATTATTATTTTAAGGTGTATTTTTAATTGATAAGTAAGATGAGAAATAAATTTTGTGCCATTATGATATCACCTGTTGCTAATTTTCTTATCATAGAAGTATGGCTATAATGACCAAAACAATCCTGTAAAGAACTAAGCATGAATATGCTTATTCTGGACATTACCTATAACAAGGATTCTTCTCATCTGGTGAATATTGACAATTTTTCTTTGTGGTCCTTTTGACTTTAAACACTTTTATTTTCCCTGTGCTCACTTTAGTGTCAGGTTTGCATCATTGCTTGAATAGGTTAAACCTCTCATGGTTAGATGGATTGAAGAGCAAAGATGATGCATTATATTTCTAGTTTGGATTCTTACGAATTCATGTAACTTCTTTGTAAGATAATATTTTATGAAACTGTGTATATCTTATCATGTTTTTTACTGTCAGAATAGAAATTCTGGAATTTCATCTGGCATTAAAGATGGATTTTGTTTGTCAAGTGAAAAGTAGTTATTTCTTGGCCTAAGTGCTGTTTTTCCTATGCTACTGGTCTTCCTGTTCCTTTTTTGCAACATATGGGACCATAGATTTTTCTTTGCTGTATGTTTCCAGCTGGGTGCTATGCTCACTGCTTTTGCATATATATATTTATCATTTGTTTTGGTTCTATTTTATATCCTCTTGAATTCTAAATCTGCTTTTCATATTTCAGAAAAATTGTTTTGGCGACAAATATTGCTGAAAGTAGCATCACCATAGATGATGTTGTGTATGTTATAGACTGTGGAAAGGCAAAGGAAACAAGTTATGATGCTCTTAACAAGCTGGCATGTCTTTTACCTTCATGGATTTCAAAGGCTTCAGCACATCAGGTATTTGTTTATTTTCAAGGTGGTGTGGGTTGGGTGATTCCCTATATCTGTTAATGTTTTGGCTAGTTTCACGCGTTACCAGGAGTCTTTTTTCCTTTGACATGGTATGACCATCTCAGAGACGAGGCCGTGCTGGTCGTGTGCAACCTGGAGTTTGCTATAGGCTGTACCCAAAATTGATCCATGATGCAATGCTTGAGTATCAATTACCTGAAATTCTCCGAACACCATTGCAAGAGCTATGCGTACATATCAAAAGCTTGCAGCTTGGATCCGTGGGATCATTTTTGGCAAAGGCACTTCAGCCTCCAGATCCTCTTTCTGTTGAAAATGCAATTGAGCTTCTTAAAACAATTGGAGCTTTGGGTGATGCAGAGGAGCTTACTCCTCTTGGTATCTTTTTTGCTCTTTCTTCATTGTTGTTCTCTACACATTTTAGTAAGATATTATTTGTTACCTGAACTGGTATTTTGCAGGTCGTCATCTTTGCACTCTACCTTTGGACCCAAACATAGGAAAGATGCTTCTAATGGGGGCTATTTTTCAATGCCTGAATCCTGCTTTGACAATTGCAGCTGCTCTTGCTCATCGTGACCCATTTGTCCTTCCAATAAATAGGAAAGAGGAAGCTGATGCAGCAAAAAGATCCTTTGCTGGTGATTCTTGCAGGTTAGGCTGCTATGCTAAGTTATCCTTTCTCTGTGACTTGCAAATTGAGATTAATTATGATTTTGTTACTAACGGAAATATTAACTTTTTTATATGTAGTGACCATATAGCCCTTGTTAAAGCCTTTGAAGGATATAAAGATGCAAAGCGTAATGGAAGAGAGAGAGCATTTTGTTGGGAAAATTTTCTATCCCCAGTGACCTTGCAGATGATGGAGGATATGAGAAATCAGTTTATAGATCTGTTATCAGACATAGGCTTTGTAGACAAATCACGGGGTGCTAGCGTAAGCTCTGTCTTATCTAATTTTCTTGCCATGCATGAGCATTTTCTTCAACACCCCACCCCCAGGTGGCACATCATTTTTTAAGTTTAGCTATTGCTATACATCCCATTTTCAAGAACTCATGGCCATCCTTGATTTATGAGGTTTTCATTCACTGTACATATGCTTCTGGTTTTATCAGTCTTCGCCATTATTTCTTATCATCAGAATGGTCACTGTCTGATTGTACTTATAATTAATTTCCATGTGTATTTTTAAACAGGCTTACAACCAATACAGCCATGATTTGGAGATGGTATGTGCAGTCCTTTGTGCTGGGCTTTACCCAAATGTTGTGCAATGCAAAAGAAGAGGAAAACGTACAGCATTCTACACTAAAGAAGTCGGAAAAGTTGACATTCATCCTGCATCTGTTAACGCGGGGGTTCATCTCTTTCCATTGCCTTATATGGTTTACAGTGAAAAGGTCAAAACAACCAGCATTTTTGTCCGAGACTCAACAAATATTTCTGATTACGCTTTACTTCTGTTTGGTGGTAATCTTATTCCTAGCAAAACGGGAGAGGGTATTGAGATGCTTGGGGGGTACCTTCATTTTTCTGCGTCGAAGAGTGTACTGGACTTGATACGGGTAATTCCTCTTATACTTTTCTTTCGCATAAAAAAAGGATTTTTATCCTTTGTATAGTTTAACCGACAGATGAAGAGCAAAAACATTTAAAACATTATATATTTTTCTTTGTTTATGTTATTTATTATTATTATTAACATTTTTATGCAGAAACTGCGTGGGGAACTTGACAAGCTTTTGAACAGAAAGGTTGAAGAACCTGGATTTGATATATCTGTTGAAGGAAAGGGAGTAGTGTCTGCTGTGGTTGAGTTATTGCACAGCCAAAATGTACGGTACTGAATTCGTATTCTTTTAAGTTCTTTATAGTAGGATGGATTGCTATTCATTTTGTGAGATAATTATAAGCAAAATGCTACTTTTTAGGGGTGATTTAGTCTATTCAACATTCCTGTTAGGATGTTGCAAGCTTTTTTAGTAGCAAATTAAGGTAAAAATGGGAAGGCATGGTCCTAAGTTTGTTTGACTTATCCCATTGTTCACCATTTGGAGACTTAATGATACCTTAGGCAGCAATTATTTTAATTATTTCATTTATGTCAAAAGGGTTCCAGTCTTTACCATCATTTATGTTCCAATTGTAGTTCTAATCGTTCAAAATGATTGACACTGTAGTTTACTCGTCACTTGTGGATTTACATTTACGCTTAGTTCCTTTAGCTTTGAAGCTAAGAAAATATTCAATCAACAATGCGATGTCCACTTATTGCATATAACTGTGGTTTACATTTCAAGCTTGCTGGTCAAATATGTCTGGAAGGGAACTTAGTGTTGATATGTTTTCTTCTCCATATCCGCTTACCATAGCCTGCTTTCTTGCCTTTTGGCATCCAAATATCACCTGGGCCTGCTGAAACTTTGGGAGAGCTTGACAGATCAATCTGACAAGAAAGGGAGAATTAGCCCTAAAAAAGCAGGATTTTCGTCGCACGTCCAAATCGCACTGAGTTTTTGGGTGAAGACATTGCGAGTTCTCCAAAGCTGGTGATAATGCTGTTGATGATCCATCCCCTCAGTAGTATAATTGAGTTTGTGGTATTGGATGGACGATGAGAACCAGGAAAAGACAATCCCAATTTTCTTGCAAGCTTTCACTTTTGAGTAATAAATGACTCAGAATTGTACCGTGCAGTCTGCAAATGGCATTATAGAATAGTCCCAGCATGATCAGCTTAGAGACTCTGTCAAGTTCAATGGCTTCATTCGAAACCGCGGCCTTACATTCATAAACAATGTTAATAATATCCAGATAGAAACTGGTTTATGTTAAGAGAATGAGTAATGCGAAGCAAATACAACAAAAGCAGCTCTGGCCTTACTTGAATGTCCATAGATGATATGGACACCAAAAGGCAGCTTTTCCGCACTGCATAAACAGAATGAGGAATTGAACTCAACATAATCTTGAAAATTTCCTATGATATACTTTTAGAATTAATCAAGCATGACTCCAGTTTTCGCAACATTTTTTCCTTTTTTGGCCGGTCTTCCACTTTTATGTGCATGATGTTTTTTATCGCCAATTGCTCGTCCGTTTTGAACATGAACAAGCCGACTAATCGACTGAACTTATTGTTTTCTGCTCAGATGTCTGAATTACACATTAAACTTGTAATCATTGGATCTTTTATGTATCCTGTTATTCATATGTCATCAGTACAGGCTTCACCACTATCATCCCCACCTAGTTACAATCTTTAAGGTCGATTAGCATGTGGAAAATATGGCTCATATTTGGAAAATATGGCTCATCTATCTTGGTTAAACGCGAAGATTTAGTTATGATATTGGTTAATAACTTAACTAGGTTACTTTAATAGAATTGGAAACCTAGAGGCAAGAGATTTGGATGATCATGAGATAATTGGAACAAGAGTTGTTCACCAAATAAAAAGTTACATAGGATGTAATTAGCAATTGTTGCTTACCTAAATAACCACAATCTTGAGAGAAAAGCTAGAGTTGATTTAAGAGGAAGTGAAATATAAACCTTTACCTACTAGAAAACTTTAGAGATGATTTTTCGAAATTAATATCTAAGGGTTATTAATTTTGAATGAAATAGTGGGAGCGCCTTTTAATAAAGTCCTTTTTAAATGTTCATAATAAACTTGGTAATTTTACTCATAAACATGTTTTATTATTGTAAATTTATTATGGCAAACAACATAAACTTTTTACCATTGTGATCTGTCCTTGAAAAGGACAAGTTGAACGACTTAAACTTTCTTGACTAGCTCCGTAACTTGAGGATTGCCCTCAAACAAAAGAAGAAATTATATATCATTGAAGAACTCGTTCCTAACGAACCAGCAAGCAATGCCTCTAGAGCTAACAATGATGCTTATAAGAAGCACCTTGATGATATGTTAGACATAGGATGTCTAATGCTTGCCACCATGACTTCTGAGCTTCAAAAGCAACATGAGGATATAGTTGCTTGTGATATGATCCAACACCTCAAGGAATTATATGAGGGGCAAACAGGTCAAGAGAGGTACGAGACCTCTAAAGCTCTATTTCTATACAATATGGTGGAGAGGACTTTAGTGGGAACTCATGTTCTTAAAATGATAGGCTATTTTGAAAGCCTTGAAAAACTTCAGATTCCCTCTAGGTGTGGAATTGACCATCGATGTTATCCTACAATCGTTGATGGATAGTTTTTGCCAATTTGTCCTAAATTTTAAAATGAATGAAATTAACAAAATTTTGCCATGGTTACTTACCATGTTATGAGCTGTTGAAACTAACATGAAAAGGGCTAGACCTAAGCCCATTCTGATGATTTGCAAGGACAAGGGCAAAAGAAAACTTAATGCAAAGGCAAAGGCTAATGACAATGTTAAGGTCAAACCTAACAAAAAAAAAACTGCATTGAAACCTAGGAGGAATTGCTAAGGAAGGAAAATGTTTCTATGGCGATAAGACTGAACATTGGAAAAGGAACTGCCCTACCTATCTTGAAGAGGTCAAGAAGGCAAAGGAAAGCAGAGCGTCCACTTGAGGTATTTATGTTATGGATATTAATTTATCAATGTCTAATTTTTGGGTATTAAATACCAATTGTGGTTCTTATATTTGTACCTATGTATGGGACCACAAAGGAGTAGGAATCTAGCTAAAGGAGATGTGGACCTGCAAGTTGGAAATGGAGCAAGAGTTGCTGCATTAGCTATAGGAACATATATTTTATCATTGCCTAGTAGACTTGATTTAATTTTGGAGGATTGTTATTTTGTGCCCAGTTTGACTAGAAACATTATTTCAATTTCTTATTTAGACAAAATTGGTTTTGACATAATTATTAAGAATAATTGTTGCTCATTTTAGCCTAATAATGTTTCTATGGTTCAGCACAATTAGTAAATGACCTCTATATTTTTGATCAAGGTATGCTCATTTATAACACAAATACTAAAAGATCAAGAATAAATGACTCTAATCAAACTTATCTTTGGCATTGTCATTTGGGCCATATAAGTGAGAAACGCATATCAAAACTCTAAAGATGGATTTTTGGATTCTTTTGTTTTCAAACAGATTGATATATGTGAGTCTTGCTTGATGGGTAAAATGATTAAAACCCCTTTTAATAGTAAAAGTAAGCGAGTTAGTAATTTATTAGGCTTAATACATAGTGATGTATATGGACTAATGAATACACAAGCCATGGGAGGTTTTTAATACTTCATTACTTTCACTGATGACTTCAGTAGATATGGGTATATATATCTTATGAGTCATAAATCTAAAGCCCTTAAAAAGTTTAAGAAATTTACAATGAAGTACAAAACCAAATAGGCATGTAACACCCAAAAATTGAGCTTAGAAGTTTTGAGGGTATCTTAGGAATTTTAGCTTATATGTGCTTAGAATTTCACAAGGTTGGTAATCGATAATGTTTTCAACACAGCTATTAGGAAATTAAGTCAATTTTTTAAAATGAGTTTTAAATACCTCTAATTTTGAAAATAGGACTGATCTATAAAAGAGTTAAAATTGAGAGTTTTTTATGAAATGATTTACCTAGAATTTTAAAATCAACCTAAAACCCCCCTTTCTCCAAATTGTTCATGATAGAACTCTCTACAAAAGCTCTTGTCGTCCCTTTTGTTTTCTTTTGCTATTTCATTCTATTTTGATTTCCAAATCCTAATTACTCTTAATTTCCAACATTCTTTGAACCATAAATTGTAACACCCCGTACCCGATACCGTTGCCGGAGTCGAACTCGAGGTGCTAACGGACTTAATTCCTTACTTAAACAGCTCATACAATTCGTTTTTAAAATTTCCAGACGAGCTGGCTAACTGCATCACAGTCACTCTAAAAATCATATCTCAAGTTACAAAACTCGAAATCCAATTCCGTAAATTTTTCCTGAAACTAGACTCATACATATATTTACTAATTGTTTTCTAGAATTTTTTGTCGTGCCAATTAGTACAGTTTATTAGTTAAAGTCTCCCCTGTTTCAGGGTTTGACTACTCTGACCTTCATGCATTACGACTTAGATATCTCCCTGTACAGTGCTTCAATACTTATACCGTTTATTTCTAATGAAACTAGACTCAAAAAGGAATCTGTACATATAAAGCATGACTTCTAATTATCTTTTGTTAATTTATGGTGAATTTCCAAAGTTAGAACAGGGGATCCAGAAATAGCTCTGGCCCTGTTTCACGAAAACTTAAATATCTCATAAAATACGGCTCATATGGTCGTTTCGTTTCTTTCATATGAAATTAGACTCATCAAGATTAGATTACATAATTTATTCATTATTTAATTCAATTTATACTATTTTTCAAATTCACATCACTGCTGCTGTCAGCATCTATTTTAAGGTAAATTTTACCTGTTTCATAGTTTTCCATGAATCAACTAGTAATTTGACATACATTATTTCCAAGTATAATCACGATTAGCCATGACATACGTAGCACCAATAGGACCATGATTGGCCATTCCAATGGCTAATCATTACCAAACATTTCCACACCACTTAATAACCATATCATAAGACCATATATACAAAATGATCATAATGTTATACTCAAAATATACAAGCCATTTTCGCATGGCTATACGAATATACATTACCAAAAGATACTTAATCAACAACAAGGGTCAACCCTATACATGCCATTATCAAGTTCAACTGAAGAGTACCAAAAAGTGGCTTAGATAGTGTGGATGACTTCGACTTTGACACTTCCGAGTCTGATAGCTGACGAACAAAATCTATAAAACAGAGAATTAAAGCAAAAGAATAAGCATTTCGATGCTTAGTAAGTTTCAAATAATGAAATCATTTAAAAGAATGGCATAATAATATCTAAGTTTGTTTGTTTCATCCTTTGGCCGAATAGAAAATAACTAAGGTACTACTTTTATCATTCATATCACAAAGGTGAAAGCAATATATATATCCAACTAAATTCATTCTATAGTCGAATACGTTCATCTCACATTTCCGTGTCAATCTCATGCATATACACCTACATCTCACATTTGTGAAGTTGAACTCTCTAATTCGGAACTCATACATCATAATCAGATCATAAACGTTCGAATGATTTTAAACAATGGTCTAAGCATCCCCACCAATTTCAAAGTCATAATTTAACATAATCATATTCTCAACGAGAGTAAATTACTTACCTAGTTATCTTACTGTAAGTAACACATTGGTTTAAAATTGTTTCAACATGTATTATATGATTTCTCGTACGAATATTTACGAGTTTTCAACTCAATATTATGCCGTCACAGACGCCCTTCGGAACCAAGCCCGATTCTTAGCGCTGACTCAAAAAGCCCTTCGAGACCAAGCTCGGATTATGACATTGGCCCGAAGGCCCTTCGAAACTAGGTTCGGTTATGACACTGGCTCAAAATCCCTTCGAGACCAAGCTCGGATTATGACACTGGCTCAAAAGCCCTTCGAGACCAAGCTCGGTTTTAAACCCCGATTAACATTCACACATATATGCATATATATATAATTGCTTTATCAAATCATAAGCTAAGTTCCATTACTTAAAGACTTACCTCGGATGTTGTCGAACGATTTCAATAGCTATTCGATCACTTTTTCCTTTCCCCTATCCAACTTTGACCCCCTTGCTCTTGAGCTAAATAAGTATAAATAGAGATGTTTAATATTTTGATCAATAGTGTTTACTTATTATTCACATTCGGTAATCAAATATCCATCTCATTTTAATATATTATCATTACCACAATTAGTCTTAAACCTACCGATTTCATAACTAATATATGTTCATACACAAATGTTACTTTCACCAAATGCTCTTGTAATTAAAGTAATAACTTATCAATCGACTATCAAAACCAAATGTCATTATATTACTAGATATACATGCACCCACATACATAAGCTCAATAATCATAATATAACATCATGTAATTATATTATTTATGTGGCTGAATATACTTGGTCATACATACCCAAAAAAAAATCAAATTCCAAATTTTTATTTCATTTGCTCACTAAACCGAATACACTTACCATGTTCACAAACACTCTTCAACAATTTCTTTTCTTTAGTCAAACACATAATTTTCCATCTCAAAATTTATTTTCTTACTAATTTAACTTACTCCGAGGTTGAATGCTACTTTAGCATTAAGCTTATATTCTCTTCGTTATTAAGTAATTGTTCATAGCTCAACTAGCATCCATTTTCGATTTAACACAAAAATTCATAACCGAATGTTGTTTATCTTAAGCTATCATTATATTATCAAAATTGAATTAATTAAACTCATATAAGCACTATCAAAACCAAAATCTATGTCTTGCATTACTCAAGGTTTATACTAAAAAAAATCAATTACAAAGCCGAATTTGTTCAAGTAACTCAACAAATCCACATTCATCTATTTCATGTACAAATACTAACACTTAAGTATTAACTAGTTCAACTTCAAATAACCACAAAAAAAAAAAACAACAATCTAACCCCTTAATTTCTACTATGGTCGAAAGCTTAAGACATTACCCACTCAAAATTTTGTCATGGGTTAAGCAAAGAACTTAAGAACTAACTCAAAATATACTAAAATTTCAAGAATTAGCATGAACTACTCACCTTATTTTGAGTTCAAGATCACCGAATGGTTGTTCTTTTCTTTCTTTAGAATCGGCTAGGAAGAAACATGGATGAAGACTTTGTTTCTTTCACCCATTTCCTTCCTTTAATTATTATTTCTTTATTTTATTACATTCATCCATGATAATATGGCATCTAGCTAATTAAAGTTAATAGAAAATTCATATTTGATTATATAATTTGTAGCATGGCCGGCCACTACCTATAGTTTGGCTAATTTGACATGCAAGTACAAGCACTTTCCAACATATATTAATAGGCCACTTTAGCATTTGCCTAGCACATTTCTAAATTTTCTCATACAAGTCCTATTTAATAATTTCACATACTATATACAAAATTTAAGCATGAATTCTTCACACATGCATATTCATATATAATAAGCATCAAATATGACTATTAATTATTTTTATGACTCGGTTTCGTGGTCCCGAAACCACTTTCCGACTAGGGTCAAATTAGGGCTGTCACATAAATCTCCATTGAAACCAAGGAAAACACTAAAAAACCTCACTAATTTTATTATCTTCATCAAGAGTGGGTTTTCTCGAATTTGCGTCAAAGCTCGTATTTCTTCTATCGAAGGTAATCATTCGTCCTTCTAATAGTTTTAAATGATATCTAGTCTCTTAAACTGAATTGTTAGCCCTTAAAATGTATGTTTTAAATAAAATTCGAAAAGTTAGTTGTTAATTGTGAATTTTGGGATTCTGGATTAAAATATGGTTTCTATAACACCCTTAACCTGTATCTGTTGCCGAAATAGGGTTATAGAGCATTACCATAAAACTATAACATCAAGACATTCATTTCAAAATATTTCATGAATTATATGATATTCCAGTCAAACACATGCATATTATCCCTTATTCAAGCCCTCGAGGCCTTAGAAACACTTTAGAAACGGGACTAAATCAAAACATTTAAAACATCATGGAAAAAGATAGAAAAATTCACACTGCAGGGATCACACGATTGAACACACGCCCGTGTCTCAAGCAGTGTGGGCATTCGAAGTAGGGACCCACAACCATGTCCCAACCCGTGTAACTTTTGAAACGCAACCATTAAAACCTACAATGACACATGTCCGTGTCGCATGGCCGTGTGTCACACACGACTGAGACACACACCCGTGTATTAGGCTGTGTGGACAAGAAATAGGCCAATTTCAAGCCATTCCTTTCACCCATTTCAAGCTCACACCTAAAAGACATTTGCACATATAATCAAGCTTTCAAACATACCAAAGCATGCATATTAAGACCAATTCATTAGGTCAATTATTCTTACAACCAATATGTCATATAGGCACCTCAAATGCAAACATACAATTTATCTAAACATATATATGTACTTAACACATTCTATTCATCAACACTTAATTTATTTTCCATTTCAAAACTCATTATAGAGTGACCACATTTATACTATTACAATTAGTTCATAGTTACCTAAAAGCACAACTCCACTTAGACTTATATAAACATACCAAACATGGTCATTCCAAACATACCTAAACATGTGCATGTTTAAGCATACCATACTTGACTTATGCCATGTCAATATAACTTATCATTTGAATGATTATTTTCATGAATCTCAAATACACATATTCCTAACTTAAATATATATATATATGACCATAACTCATCCATATATATATTTAGCTTAATTTCATATCAAGTTATACCATAATTGTAACACCCCTAACCCGTATCCATTGCCAGAATAGAGTTATGGAGCATTACCGGAACTTTTAGAACATTTACAGATAAATCTTGTCAATCACTGTTCATTTCATGAGATTATTCAAAATGTCCCTTAAATGGACCCTCGAGGCCCAATTTAAAATCGAATCGGGACTTAATCGGAAACTCCTAGAATTTTTCGCGACATTTCAAAAATTTTCCAAGGTGCAGCGGTCACACGGACACGCCTGTGCTGCCGGCCGCATTCGACCCCGTGTAATTCACTGACTTGTGCACATAGTCATGCCACACGCCCGTGTACTAGGCTGTGTGGTTAATTAAATTCTTTCGAAATTAGGTGCAGGTTTCACACGGCCAAGACACACGACCGTGTAGCACATACGACTGAGACACACGCCGGTGTCTCTACTCGTGTGCTCAATTATGAGCATTCTGTTTCTCAAATTTAAAGTGCAGGGGACACATGGCCTAATCACATGCTCATTTACCAGGCAGTGTGTCACACACGATCTAGACACATGCCCGTGTGTCTACCCTTGTGGACAAAATGAAGCCATTTCTAGCTTCATTTCTCACCCAAAATCATATCAATGACCTGCACTAAGACTCACATCCAAATACCAACCATATAAAGCATTCAAATTAAGCAAACTCTATCATTCAACATGGCATATCTTTACATGCATATAAGTTTATAATCTTACCTTGGTATATTCCACATATTAGGCATAATTTAAACAACCATTTAACATGTATGTAGCTATCATAGTATGACATTACTAGCATATAAAAAACAACCATTACTAGCCATTCCAATTCCTAGATTACAAACCACATATTTAAGCCATCTATGGCCATGTTAGCCTATACATGCCATTATACCAAAATGATTTTACTATATATATACCAAAACAAACTAGTAGATAGTGTGACGATGCTCTAATGATCTCCAACCTTCGTGAGCTTTCGAGCACTATAAAATAGGGGAAAATAAAATAGAGTAAGCATTACATGTTTAGTAAGTTCGTATAACGGAAACTAAATTTACCAATCCCATTTATTAAATCTAAGTATACAATATCATGTTTTCCATCAACTTGGCAAAATTTGCCTAAAAACATGCACTCAATCAAACATGTTAGTCACAAAATTTTCATATACATTAAGTAAACATAGATGAGCTCATCATGCAATATTCTTTCAAAACATTATCATTTCATCTCATAAATTTTCTCATTATGCCAAGAGTTGTGTCCATTGAATCATTGAAATTCTGATGGATACTCAAGTAGTACATTTAAGGTGTACAATTCAATAACCAGTCAATTCTTATTCAAGAGTACCCTTTAGGGAATTTAATCAGAACACACTCTCGAGCCACATATCGTATTACAGAATTACCAGTCCAAGCTAAATCCTTTATGTAATGTATGCTCAGAAGAGCTTAATTAGGATTACCAGTCCAAGCTAAATCCTAATTGTATTATATGCTCAGAGGAATTATATCAGGATTACCCGTCTGGGCTAAATCCTTTCTATAATGAGATCAATAGGATTACTCGTCCGAGCTAAATCTTGTCAGCAACAAATGTAAGACCTCATTCATTTCAGGAAAGCACATTTATCCATCGAAATTCAATATTCAAACGAGACTTTACCCTTTTTCCAACATTTTCGAACATGTAATCATTTCACGCATTTATAACATTCACATAAATATAATTCATATTGCATACAATTGTAACATTCAAGTTAACATATTTACATGCTCGATTAAGTTATACGAACTTACCTTGACACTTGTTCGCATAAATAATCTACTAATCCGAAACTTTTCCTTTTCCTCGATCTAACCTCAAATTTGTGTTGTCCGGATCTATATAAATAACTCTAATCATCAATTTCACACATTTCACATTCATTTGGACTCAATTTACATCCTAGGAAAAATTACCATTTTGCCCCTAACTTTTCCATAAATTCTAATTTCGTCCTTAGGTTGGAAAATGAAATTCATGCAATTTACTCCCTATTCCAAGCCTAACCAAAATTTCAACATAAAATTTACAGCACATATTTTCTATAAATTTTAGAATTTTTCATCAATTTTCACAACTTTACATTTTAGTCCCTAAATTATATTTTCATCAAAAAACACTTTGTAAAAGTTCTTTATCTATCAACAACCTTTCATTTTCTACTATAAATTTCTAATTTTCAGCATATACATCCATGACCTAATTTCCATACTTTGATAACTCTTCAAATTGATCCCCCAAATAGATAGATTAAGCTATCCCAATTTCAAAAATATCAAAATTACTAAAAACGGGACAAGGAAACTTACCCAATTAAGCCATGAAAGTTTATTCTCTCTCTCTTAGGGTTTCTATGTATTTTTAGAGAAGAAGATGAGTAAATAAGATGATATCTTTTATCATCTTTTTAATTAATTAAATTATTTCAAATTTTAATTTAGTCCTTGCCCTTTTTCTAAATTTCCATGGATGAGTCACCAAAATATCTACATACTTTTCTTTAATGGTTTAATTGCAAAATAAGGACCTCTAGTTTTGAATTCCATAGTTATTTAATCCTTGTAGCTACTAGAGTTTAATTTTTGCATTTTATGCGATTCAGTCCTTCTCGTAATTAAGCACATAATCAATAAAATTTTCTTATCAGAATTTTCACATGACATTCTAGCATATTATGGACCATGTACTAAAATAAAAATAAATATTATTTTCAACTTAGATTTGTGGTTCTGAAACCACAGTTCTGATTTCACTGAAAAATGAGTTGTTATAATAATTGACCACAACCCGTTGAACCATTTAGAATAATATCGGATACATTGGAAAGCTCACACAAAGTGTGCTAAATGATGGTCGAAACCATCCCTTTTCATATTCGATGGTCGTCACCATCCCTTTTCATATTCAATGGTCAAAACCATCCCTTTGCATATTCGATGGTCGAAACCATCCTTTTTTATATTTAATGGTCATCACCATCCCTTTTCATATTCGATGGTCGAAACCATCCCTTTTCATATTCGGTGGGCGTCAATACATTATTGGATTTTTCTATTGAGACATGATATGATAATGCAACATGATAGCATTTAAAACAACAATTTAAAACGCTATTTAAACATACGAACTTACCTGCCTAAATTGCAGAAATGACAAAGTACAGAGGCATTTTGTTAATTTTCCATTCTCCTCGATTTTCCACTTGATCTTGATCTAAATTAGTAGTTTTATTCAACCTATTAATTTAGACAGTAAAATAATGTATTTTATGCAATTTAGTCATTTTTGAAATTTTACAAAATTGCCCCAAAATTTTACTTTTATTCAATTTAGTCTCTAAGATTAAAACATGCAAATTAACCATTTTTATTTAAACTTTACACTAGCCGAATATTCATAGCCTCCATTTCAGCCCATTTTTGCAACAATTTCACATCAAATCCTTGTACTTTTATTATTTCAACAATTTAGTTTCTAATCGGTAAATTCATCAATAATCACTTAACAAAATACTTTTAAATACCAACTAACACTTCAAATTCATCATTTTACATCTAAAATCACAAATTTCATCAATGGAAACTTTCAATATCTTTAACAATTTCAAAATCGAATGTACGGGCTAGTTGGACCTAGTTCCAATGATCTCAAAAACATAAAAATTATTAAAAACGGGCGAAAAATGACTTACCATGCATGAAATGAAACATGGCCAAACCTAGCTTCTCCATAGCCATGACTTTTGGTTGAAACAAAAATGAGAAAGGAAGATGACAACCATTATCTTTTCCTTATGTTTTATTTAATTTAATTAATTATCAAATTACCATTTTAACCTTGGTTAATAAATAAATAAAACACCAATTTTGTTCCCATAATTGTCCACTAACTCATTGAATGATTTAATTACCATTTCAGTTCATTTTCCTTCATTCAATAAACCATTTAATCACTCAAATTAAATAGTGATCAAATTTTACATCTTTTACGATTTAGTCCTTTTTAATTAATTAACTATCAAAACATTCAAATTTCTTAACAAAACTTTAATACCACCTTAGTGACACTCCGTAAATATTTATAAAATATTTATGGCTCGGTTTATAGAAACGAGATCTCGATACCTCATTTTTTAAAACCACTTGACCTTAGGGTCTTACCAATTGAGCTTAATTAATCATTCGAATAGCATAATTTATCAAATCAAAAACCTTTTTAAAACTATATTTGACTCGTAAATATTAAATAATAATATTTATGAACTTACTCATCATATTTGTGATCCCAAAATCATTATTTTTAACACCATTGAAAAACGGGTTGTTACAGTTTCAAAGTGTTTTTTTAACTTGTTTTAACATGATTAGAAGGTTTCTAAAGTTACTTTAAAGTTTTGTTAAAAATTTCTTGAGTTTTAATGAATTTCTGTCATAATGGTCTAAACTTATCGAAAAATGTCGATACCTTAAAACGTGTAGTTTTACGTAGTTTAAAGGTTGAGAATTAGTCACAGATGAATGTGTAGATGAACAGAATTAATTTTGCATGAAAAGATTAAGTATAGGCTAAGATATTCAAATTTAAAGTTTTCTAGGTCGAAGGTTTCGGTTAAAAGAGAACATAGTTTAGACTTTTTTTTTATTGTTTAAGGTGAGTTAATGACTGATTGTTGATTGTATGTTTGTGTGGTTTTTTTGTTGAAGTTTTGGAGTCAATATGACCTTCAACGAGTAGAAACAAAGGCAAAGAAAAGCTTGTCTGAGCTTTCGGTTTTCGGTGAAAGCATATTTTTGATGAGTGTTTTGGAATCGTTGCTCGTAGATGATTCATTATATTATTGGGAATTTAGAGGTAGCTTAATTCCATACTTTAAATTTCGAGAGTAAGTGTTCTCACACCTATGATGAAATGTGATATATGTGTGCTTGTGCAATTGTGAAAATATGAACATATATGATATGCTATGACATGTGCCACAAGCTTGTGATGACTGTTGTGAAAGAGAATATATGGGTATGTTATTATTGCCATGTGACAGTAAATATGTGGGTATGTTTTCTTACCATATGACAATGATTATAATGTGCTAAAAATGTGAATATGCAATGAATATGTGTTTAAAATTGGTATGTAATAACCCATTTTCAATGAAATCGAAACAGTGGTTTCGGGACCACAAATTCGAGTAAGAAAGAAAATTTATTTTAATATTATTGCATGATCTGCATTATGATGGGAATATCATATGAAAATTCTGATAATAAAATTTTATCGATTATATGTTTAATCGTGGAAATGACCAAATTGCATAAAATGCAAAAGTTGAATTCTAGTAGCTAGAAGAATCAAATACCTACGAAATTCAAAACTTGAGGTCCTTATATGGAAATTAGACCATTAATGAAAAATTAGTAGATATTTTAGGATGATTCATCCATGGAAATTTAAAAAAGGGCAAGGACTAAATTGGAAATTAAATTAATTAAAAGATGATAACAGAAAATATCATCTTATTTACATCATCTTCCTCAATATTTGCATGAAAACCATAGGAGAGAGAAAGGAAACTAATCAAGCTTAATTGGGTAAGTATTGTTGTCCCGTTTTTAGTAATTTTTATATTTTTGAGATCGGGATAACCTAATCTATCTAGATTGGGGATCAATTTGAAAAGTTATCAAAGTATAGAAATTTTTCCAGGATGAATATGCTGAAAATTTGAAATTTATGGTAGAAAATGAAAGGCTGTTGATAGATAAACAACTTTTACAAAGTGAATTTTGATGAAATTGTGATTTAGAGACTAAATTGTAAAGTTGTAAAAATTGAAGAAAAATTCTAAATTTTATGAAATACATGTGCTATAAAAGTTATCCTAAAATTTTGGTTAGGCTTGAAATAAGGATTAAATAGCATGAATTTCATTTTTCGAGCCTAGGGACGAAATTGGAATTTATGAAAAGTTTAGGGCAAAATGGTAATTTTGCCTAGAGTGTAAATTGAATATAATTGAATGTGAATTGTATTAAATTGATGATTAAATTCATTTATATAGATCCGAATAACTTAAATTCGAAGCTAGATCGAGGAAAAGAGAAAGTTTTGGATTAGTAGATTTTGTTATACAAACTATTATCGAGGTAAGTTCGTGTAACTTAATTATGCATGTTAATATGTTTCGATTGAATGTTGTATATGATTTGAATGCGGTATATTTTTGTTTGATTTATATGAATGTTAGAAATATATGAAATAATCACATGATTGGAAATGTTTTTAAAATGTTAAGTTTCGTTGGAATAATGAAAATCGATGGATACTTATGATTTCCTATATGTGAATGTGATTCTGCATATGTTGCAGACAGGATTTAGCTAGGACGAGTAGTTCTGATATAGCCCTCTTGAGAATTCTGATGTATAGTTCCTGCGAGTATCCTGATTGGTAGTGATTTAACATGTGTTACGCACTATCGCAACTCTACGTGAGTGTCCTGATATGAACTTTTAAGAGTTTCTTGACATGGCTCACTTGAACTCCTTGTTACCTTATCCGATGCTCCCTGATATTATCTCTTCAGAGATATTTGATAAGCTTTATGAGCTCCCTGAATAAAACTCTTATGAGTTTACTGATTAGCCCAGATAAGTGTCCTGTTACATGATTACATAGTTCATTTGAGCATCCTGATATGTGGCTCGAGTGTGTGCTTCTTGAATAAGTGCCCTACTGGGTACCTCTGATTATGAATTAACAAATTACCAATTAGTACACCTTGAGTGTACTATTTGTGTATCCATCGACATTTCAATATTTCAACGGATAACTCTTGACATGAGAAAAATAATGAGATAAATAGAAATATGCCTTGAATGCTTTTGAATTATTTGATAAAAGGGTTATATGATGAGCTCATCTATGCTTATTTAATGTACAAATGTATTATATGACTAACTTGCTTGATTGAGTATATGTGTTTAGGTAAACTTGTCAAATTGATGAAAAGCATGTTAATTGTATGCTTAACATTAATACATGTAATTGGTAAGTTTTAACTCTTGTTATACGAACTTACTAAGCATTAAATGCTTAATAGGTTTTATTTTCTCTATTTTATAGTGCTCAGAAGCTCACGAAGGTTGGAGATCGGTTGGAGCATCATCACACTATCCACTAGCTTGTTTTGGTATAAATAGTAAAATTATTTTGATATAATGGCATGTATAGGTAACTTGGCCATTGTTGGCATATAAATGTGGTTTGTAAACTAGCCATTGAAATATCTAGTAATGATTTGTTTTGGTATATTTATAAGTTTATATTATGACAAATACCTATGTGTTAAGTATATTAAGTATTGTTGATCAAGTTATGCTTAACATATAAGTTAAACAAGGGTATGAATATAAACATGAATGCATATGATAAAATATCATATTATATGTTAGAATTGGCTAGTATATACTTGTAAGCTTTGGTGTAGGTTTTGGCAAATTTGGGTGAGAAATAAAGCTAGGAAATGGCTTTCCTTTGTCCATACGGGTAGATACACGGGCGTGTATCTTGACCGTGTGTGACACGCGGCCTAGCACACAAGCGTGTGGCTGGCTGTGTGGCACAAGTTAGAGAGTTACACGAGGTCAAACACGGCCTACAGCACGAGCGTGTCCTATGGTCACACAGGCGTATCCCTTGACCACACGAGCGCGTGTGCCCTACATCTAGGAAAAATTTTGGAAATTTCGTGAAATTTTGCGAAAAATTCTTTGAGTTCTTTATTTAGTCTCGACTTGATTCCAATGTTTATAATAGGCCTCGAAGTTTCATTCAATGGGTAATATAACCATTTTCAGAATTGAATAGTAATTAACATGAAATATCTGTAATTGTTCTGTAAAATTTGATAATACTCTGTAACCCTATTCCGGCGATGGATACAGGTTAGGGGTGTTACATGGTAAGTAATAATGTGATAATTGTAATACCCCATACCCGTACCTGAGACCGGGATAGGAGACGAGGCATTACCGAAATTTTCAGAATAATTTCAATTAATTTATATTATTTAGTATTCATGTTTCATGTTTCATGTAACATCCTTTTCATATATTCAATTCAAAATATCATATAAAATACGATACAATACTTAAATTGTTATATTTACATGCTCATTCAGGGTATCCGAACCTACCTGACTAAATTGCAGAAATACCAAGATTTAGGGGCATATTGGTAATTTACCATTTTCCCAAATTTCACCTAATCTTAAATTGATAATTTCATTCAATTTATTAATTTAGATAATAAAACAATTTATTCCCTTCAATTTAGTCATTTTTGACATTTTTACAAAATTACCCCCTAAAGTTTTACTTTTATTCAATTTAGTCCATGAGCTTAAAACATGCAAATTAGCCATGCTAACTGAATATGCATATATATTTTTCCTCCTCCTCCTCTCCATTCCACATCCTTAATGTATATAACATTCTTGTAAGTACGATTTCACAATTTACTTATTAATGCTCACATCAAGCTGTTCACACGAGTCATAGTCACTCAATTATTTATAATTCTAGATACAGAGATCAAAATTAAGATCCGTAAATTTTCGCTGAAACTAGACTCTAAAATTTTTAAAATTTTTGGTTTAGCCAATTAGTACAATTTATTCATTTAAGTTTCCCCTATTTCACTATCCACAGTTCTGACCTCTCTTCACTAAAAATTAATTATATCACAGTACAAAACTCGGATAATGTTCCCATTGATTTCTATTGAAAATAGACTCATTAAGAATTCTAAGCATATAAATTTGAGACTCTAATTAATTTTCTCCAATTTTTAGTGATTTTCCAAAGTCAAAACAGGAGAACCCGAATTCATTCTAACCTTGTCTCACTAAATTCATTATATCTCATAATTTACAAATCCATTGCTTACACCGTTTCTTCTATGAAAAACTAGACTCAATAAACTTTAATTTAATATTTAATTCATCTTCTAATTCGATTTATACAATTTATGGTGATTTTTCAATGTTATTCTACTGCTGCTGTCCAATATTGTTTTAATTTAAGATGTTTATTACCATTTTTCCTCTAAATTTCACAGGTCATACAATTCAGTCCTTGCTCAATTAGCCCATCTATTAAGCTAATTTTTCTCAATTAACATTTTATTCCATCATTCTAAACTATTACACAACCTTTGAAAATCAGAATTTTAACACTAAACTTTAATTCACAACTTTTTCACGATTTAGGTCCTAAAATCAATTTCTATTGAAATTACTTGATAAAATCATCAAACAACAAAATCAAAGCTTCAAATTCATTTTATTTCATCATAAACAGCTAACACTTATCAATGATAGCTTTTAATTTTGTTCATAAAATCAAAAACTAATGAATTAAACACTTGGACCTAATTGTAAAAGTCACAAAACATAAAAATCTCAAAGAAAAGGGCAAGAATTGAACTCACATATGTCAAAGTATGAAAACCCAGCAGCTTTCAGACCTCCCATGGCGTTTTTGCTGAAGAAAAATGATGATATCTCTAGATTTTTCAAATTTGTCTTGTTTTATATGTTTAATTTGCAAAATTTCCCATTTTGCCCTTGTTTCTCCTTGTCTTTTTTGCTGATTTTCTTGCCCAACCATCTAGCCCATACAATTTGGGTCCAATTTCCTTTTAAATCCCTCCTTTTTAATCACTTAAACTATTTAATCACAATTTAATAAATTTCGCACTATTTTCAATTTAGTCCTTTTTAATTAATTGACTAATCAAACGTTAAAATTTTCTAACGAAACTTTAATACTATAAAAATATTTATGGCTCGGTTTATAAATCCGAGGTCTCAATACCTCGTTTTCAACCAAATTTACCTGATTAATTCTTTTAAAATCGCAAAATTCACTAATTAAAAATAATTCTTTTAAGTTCGCGCTTGGCCTATAATTATTATTTGTTAAAATTTCTAAACTTACTCGTCGGATTTAGTGATCTCGAATCACTGTTTCCGACACTACTGAAAAATTTGGCTGTTACAATAATAATGTGGATATTTTGGCCTTGTGATATTATGATACCATTGGATATAGTATGCATGTCATAGAAGTGTGAGTACTCACCTTTATGATGTGATTTTCGGGCGTTAATGCAACACCCCTATCCCGTAACCGTCGTTGGAATTGGTAAGGGGTGTCACCGGACAGACAGAGCATTTTCGAACGACACAGCTTCACAGATATCATATAACATTAATACATTTGTATTCATCAACAATTCATCCATTAAAATGGTGTACGAGACCTAAAACATACATTTAGGGAAGGTCGGGACTAAACCGAACCGATTCAGAATTTTTAGAACTTAATCAAACTTTTCAAAACTGACAAAGTCACATGCCCGTGTGACTAGGCCGTGTGACTCACACGGGCACAAGGCACGTCCATGTGCTCCAACCGTGCCAAAAAGAGGTCCTATACTGACTTTTAACATGACCAATAGACACGACCGTGTTCCATGATCGTGTAAAATTTAGCTAGCTACTGACTTTTTCACATGGCCACAAGGCACGCCCGTGTTCCCTGGCCGTGTGGCATAATGCAGGCTTGGTTTAAGCCAATTTGCCACCCCATATGGTTCCAATCCTACAAGCATTAATATGCAACAATTATACCAACATTTCCAACCAATTCCACGCTCAAATAGGACCAAAACACATTAGAACATGGCACATTACCACATACACCAAAACAATACACAAACATATCATTTGCTAGCCATTTCAAATGGCATAACTTTTATACAATTCAAAACTTAATACATAGACATTCTAGCCTATACTTGCCATACTTAACAATATTTGCACTTTCAAAAGTACCAAAAATGAGTTCGATAGTGTGGTGACTATCCTCGACTATCCCTGAGCCTTCAGTAGCTACGATAACTGTAAAACAGACAGAAATCACATAGAGTAAGCTACAAAAGCTTAGTAAGCCAAATTCAATGGATCTAATCACTAAAGCATATATATATAGTACAAATCAACGATAAGAATTCATAGCCATTTCTTAGAGTAGTTCACAAGCTTAACCATGCTCGTTTATCTGTATTCATATTATATTCATTTCCATGATTTTGAACCTACTTCGTATTTGCTATTTCGTAGAAATAGAGTCTTTCATATTTAGGAATTAAATACGATACAAACGTACTTGTATAGATTATACATTTCATATATTCCTTACCATATCTCGTACTTTGTCATCAAACAGTTTAGAAACGATACAGATACTCATAAACTGGTATAATGCCAACGTCCCGGACGTAGTCTTACATGTAATTCAGTATCGATGCCTCTGTCCCAGACAGGGTCTTATATGAAATCAGATACGATGCTGATGTCTCGGACATGGTCTTACACGTAAATTTCAATTCGATGCCTGTGTCACAGACACGGTCTTACACGATAATTCAGATCAATACCAACGTTCTTTTAAAGGCATACAGAACTTTTCAAATACTAGCATATTATCAAGTTTACTCAAAATCTATTCATCAGGCTCTCAAGGCCATCCAATACAGATTACAATTTATATACGCAGAATTTATTCAATTAACATGTAATTGAAATTTGACTTACCTCGTACAGATTTCGGACGAACTGAGTCAACTATTCAACTACTTTGGACTTCCCTTGATCTAAGTCTGATTTTCTTTGTTCTTGATCTAATACAATACAAATTCAACCATTCAATCATTCATTTCATTCAATTTAATCCAGATACACATATTTAGGGCACTTTGTATTTTAGACCTTATATTATCACACTTTGACAATTTAGTCCCTTTTCTCACAAAATCACAATTATGCAAAATTCACCAAGACTATAGCTTGGCCAAATATACATGGCTTCCATACAAGCCCAAATTGTAACACCACAAACTCGGTCTAGACGTTATTTCCAAATCTGGTGTGTCACATTACCTACCACTAGCCAAGTTACCTAGTTTACTTAAGTTTGGGTGAGCTTTGCAAAAACCATTAATGAAGTTTTAAGAGAAATGTTCCAATTCACTAGTGTGAGTCCTATCCATTATCGATTGTTAAGGGTTTAGAAAAACGTGACTTTTGTTGTACTTTGAAAAGTTTCATTTCGAAGACGTTTGGTTGTCGTGTAAGTTTAAAACAAGTAATTTTTGATAAACCCAGAGTTAACCAATTTCAAGGAATCAATTTAAGTGATGTGAATCTCAAGTCGAAAATGATTTAAGTAATTTAAAAACCCAAAATAAAAATATAGAGCGGCCTTATTACAACTTTAACCAAAATAGAAATAATAAAAAATAAATGCTAAATTTAAAAGGAAGCTACTTGAAACTTATTTAAAACCAGAAATTTAATCTTCGTGGCCACTCTGAATCCCGCCCAGCTCCAAGTCCACCAACTAGGGCTCACCTGAAAGGATAGAAGAGAAAGGGGGTGAGTTTGGAAAACTCAGTGTATATGGAAAACCCATCCAAAGCCCAAGTCAGCTCAAGCCCATTGGGCCTAAGCCCTATTCAGATAACTGCGGGTACTGGGCTGAAGCCCTTTTCAGAATACGATAAACTGGGCCTTAGCCCCTTTTCAGATAACAGTATGGCCCGTAGGCCCATTCCAGAACAGAACAGACATATTCGTGTATGCAAGCCCAACCCAGCCTATAACCAACCGTTACACTCCACCCGTACCAGCCCTCCACTCCATGTGGGGAATAGCTCAACCCACCCAGCCCTACACTCCACAGTTGCAGCATAGCTGCTCAGATATCAGTAAGTTGAGGCAAAGCCTCCAGTACGTGGTTAAGCCACTTTCAGTACTTCCTCCATCAATAACTCAGTCCCATGCATCAGATAATAATAACATGGCATGCAGTAAATAGTAACTGTCAAACATGCATTCAGGTCAACCTTAACCCTAGGGATATATCAGTAATTTTGCTCATTGGAGTAAAACTGTAAACTTTCCACCTATAAAGGTATTTCAGTAATTTTATCAGTTTTAAGGGTTCTCATGAATGTTACGGTCCTTACTAGCCCATTTGTCATCGCAGTAATTTATTGATCTCAATTTCACAATTTTAGCCATTGGGCCCTAAAACCCCTAATGGGCCCTACAGTGTCTATTAGCAATTTAAGCCCATTTAATTCAAGTTTTATGACCAGTTTATCGGTTTAAGCAGTTTTGATTCTACAATCTAACAGAACATACTTATTGCCTATTTTTTTATATTATATATATTTTTATTATTTACCCGTATGGGCCCGTAAGCCTATTGGGCCCAGTTTTAGCCTATCGAGGCCCAATCACCGAAGTGCACGAAACTTCACACACGACTAACTTACTACTTGCGATTTCAGATCTAATGATTTCTAAACATCTTGTGAGCACTCGCACACTCACAAGCCCATAAAATACCGGAATTTCGGTATTTCGACTTTTACCGAATTGAACTATGAGAGGGTGTTCGATACACACCTATTTCGCGACGACTGCTACTGAGATCCCTTATGATGTCCTACAATTGATTACCACAATTCTTAGTTTGCAACCCACAACAACCAATCCCAATATTCGCAACCTATATTCGAACCATGCCCCCAAAGCCTTTAGAATCTTACCTTTTTGCTGGAAACCGATGACTAGATCTAAGTCTAGTTGTTCCAAAGATCCAAGCCTTCGATCAAACCTCTAGAAGACACTAATCACCAAAATAAATCGTCAGTTAAAGACCCTTAAAGCCCTATGCCCAAATCGACAGCCTCCCTAGATTTTAGGGACTTCGGCTTTTGTAAATTGTAAAATAATACTAGATCTGAGGTGATGAGCACATACCACTTATTCTTCTTTGATTTCTACGTAGATTTGCTGCAGATCTATCCTCTAAACGATAGTAGAACTCAAATCCAGGAGATCTGAAGTTTCGGCTATAAGTCCCTAATCTATGGTATTTCGGCTTTTTAAGTGATGAAGAAGATGCCGATTTGAGGCTATAACTTTGAAGTAATGTTTCCGATAGATACTAAGGGTTTAGAGAAGATGAAAGTTGATCAAAAAAGAACAAAAATAACTGAAGGATTTTGGCTTGGAGAAATCAGCACAAGAAGTGAGTTTTCGGGATTTCAGCTTTTATGGCAATTGGCTATGGAGGTTTTTTGGAGGATGGGATTGACAGAGGAGGTGAGTAAAGTGATTAGGAGGTTTCGGCTAGAAGAAAAAGCAAAAAGGAAGAAAGAAAATGAAGGAAAAAGAGAGGAAGAAGATATCGGCACCAAGGAGAAGGAATTTGCATTCTCGGCTTTTGTGAGAACTCAGAGAGGATGAATGACAGTGAAAGCTTTCAGGTGGCTAACCCTAATTCTCCAAGACAGAAAAAGAAAAGAACCTAACCCTAATATCAACTAAAACAATCGGCCCAACCTCCCTAAGGCCCTTGCCGAAATTCACTTAAGTGATCACATGCCCGGCACATGCCTAAAATTAAAAAGTAACAATATGCCTACCTTGCAACTTGAACCCTGGACCTTTAATTCCTTCCCAGACGCCTTTTTTTTTACGAACTTAGTGGCGCCACCTTGCCATTTTACCAAGGCCTTATTTGAGTCGTAATTTACGAAGTTTTTCTTAAAAGCCCACTTAACCAAGTCTTCTATTCACTTAAAATCCAACCTTGATATTTTATCGTGTTTAACTTAGGCTTGGGCCTTCTAAAGGCCCACTAACACATTTAAACACAGTTCCAATATTTAGAACACCAAAATTTCAAAATTTACCAAAAATCACAGAAACTCAAAAAATCCCGAAAATCAGGGCGTTACAACTCTACACCTCTTAAAAAAAATTTCGGCCTCGAAATTTACTTGATCCAAATAATTGAGGGTATTGTTGACGCATAGTCTCTTTTGACTCCCAAGTAGCCTCTTCCCTTCCATGATTACGCCACAGTACTTTCACCAACGGAACTGACTTCCTTCTTAAAACTTTAACCTCTTGATCTAAAATTTGCACGGGTTCCTCCTCAAAGGTCAAATCAGTCTTTACTTCAATCTCCTCTACTGGCACAACATGTGAAGGATCCAATCGATATCATCTCAACATTAACACATGAAAGACGTCATGGATTCTATCCAACTCCGGTGGTAACTCTAACTGATATGCTACTGGCCCTACCTGTTTAAGAACCCGATAAGGCCCTATAAATCGTGGACTCAATTTGCCTTTGTTGCCGAACCTCAAGATCTTCTTTCAAGGTGAAACCTTCAAGAAAACCATATCCCCAACAGCAAACTCAATCTCTTTACGCTTTAGATCTGCATACGACTTCTGTCTATCAGATGCCTCCTTTAATCGATCTCTTATCAACTTAACCTTACTTTCAGTATCTGCCACTAATTCCGGTCCAAGCACTTGTCGTTCACCCAACTCTGTCCAACACGTAGGCGTACGACATCTTCACCCATAAAGTGCCTCATATGGAGCCATCTGAATACTTGCTTGGTAGCTGTTGTTGTACGCAAACTCTGCCAATGGCAAGTAGTCCTCCCAATCGATGATACAACCTCTTAACATATCCTCCAAAACTTGAATAACCCTTTTCGACTGTGCATCTGTCTGAGGGTGAAAAGCAGTACTGAAATCCAATCGTGTACCCAACACCTCCTGCAACTTCTGCCAGGACCAAGATGTAAACCTAGGGTCTTGATCAGAAATAATCGACACTGGCACCCCATGCAGTCGCACTATCTCCGCCACATACAACTTGGCCAACTTTTGCAGTGAGTAATCAGTACGAACAGGTATGAAGTGGGCAGATTTCGTTAACCTATCCACGATTACCCACACAGAATCTTTCTTGGTGGGTGTCAAAGGTAGCCCACTCACAAAGTCCATAGTTACTCTCTCCCACGTCCATAGTGGAATTTTCACCGGTTGCAGTAATCCAGAAGGCAATTGGTGCGCGGCCTTAACTTGCTGGCACGTCAGACATTTCCCAACCAATTCAGTCACCTCTCGTTTTAGTCTAGGCCACCAGTACACCTCTCACAGGTCTCAATATAACTTATTTCCTCCAGGATGCATAGCACAAGGTCCACCATGAGCCTCTTTTAGAATTGACCGCCTTAATTCAGGGTCTTTCGGAATACAAACTCTTCCACGGAAGCACAGAAATCCGTTAGTATTCAGTCCAAAATCCTCATTCTCACCATTCTTAACTTGCCAAAATCGAAGAACTAACGAATCATCCTTCAACTATTTTTCTTTATTCTGTTCAGTCCAAGTAGGCCTCACTTGCAATTCTGCCAACAGACTTCCATCGTCGAACAGACTCAAACGTGCAAACAAGGCTCTCAAATCAGCAACAACCCTTCGATTCAAAGCATCAGCCACCATATTAGCCTTACCTGGGTGGTACTCAATTGAATAGTCGTAATCCTTAAGCAACTCTATCCATCGTCGTTGCCTAAGGTTTAACTCTTTCTGAGTCAACAGATGCTTTATTCTCTTATGGTCTGTGTATATAATACACTTTTCTCCATATAAGTAATGTCTCCAGATTTTCAACGCGAAGATCACTGCTGCTAGCTCTAAATAGTGCGTAGGGTAGTTCACTTCATGAGGCTTAAGCTGTCACGAAGCATAAGCGACCACCTTACCTTCTTGCATCAGTACGCATCCTAACCCCACATGCGACGCATCGCTGTACAAAGTGAAGTGCTTCCCAAACTTTGGTTGAATCAACACTAGTGCCTCAGTCAATACCTTTTTCAACTGGTTAAAAGCTTTCTGCTGTTTTTCAGTCTAAACAAATGCTACTCATTTCCTTAACAGTTTCGTCAATGGTGCAGTAATCAGAGAAAATCCCTCTACAAACCTTATGTAATAGCCTGCCAGACCTAGAAAACTCTGAATTTTTGATACTGACTTCGGTGGTTTCCATTCCAAAACTGTCTCAATTTTTTGAGGATCCACTCTAATTCCGTCGGTAGAAACTACATGACCTAGAAAAGTTACTGCTCTCAACCAGAATTTACACTTACTAAACTTCGCATAAAGTTGATTCTCTCTCAGCACTTGCAGCACAATACGTAGATGCTCATCATGCTTCTCCTTAGTTTTCGAATATACTAGAATATCATCGATAAAAACAACCACGAATCGGTCCAAGTAAGGTTGGAATACTCGATTCATCAGATCCATAAAAGCTGCAGGTGCGTTCGTCAACCCAAACGGCATAACCATAAACTCGTAATGACCATAACGAGTTCTGAATGCTGTCTTATGAATATCCACTTTCTTTACCCTTAGCTGATGGTATCCAGATCGAAGGTCAATCTTGGAAAATACCGAAGCTCCTCTAAGTTGGCCAAATAGATCGTCAATTCTAGGCAGTGGGTATTTGTTCTTTATCGTCAGTTTGTTCAACTGGCGATAATCGATGCATGTACGCATCGTCCCATCATTTTACTTCACAAACAGGACCGGTGCTCCCCATGGAGACACACTCGGTCAAATGAAGCCCCTATCCAACAACTCTTGGATTTGAGCTTTCAGTTCCACTAACTCCTTCGGTGCCATCCTATAGGGTGCGATGGACACTGGAGCTATTCCAGGCAGTAAATCGATTCCAAACTTGACTTCTCGATTCGGAGGTAATCCAGGAAGCTTTTCTGGGAAAACATCTCGAAATTCTCTAACAGTTCTGACTGTCTCCATAATTAGATCCTTAGTTTCAGCTTGGCTTACAAAATCCAAATATGCCTCGCATCCCTTACGCATCAGTTTCTCAGCCCCCAAAGCTGATACTACATTGGACAAGTAATCTCTTCATTTTCTAATAATCATTACCTCTTCATCCTTGGCAGTCCTTAACACCATCCTCTTAGCTGCACAATCCAGAGTTGCCCTATGCTTGGTCAACTAGTCCATCCCTAGGATCAAATCAAATTCTTCGAACGATAACTCCATCAAGTTTCCACAGAAAATCCTATATTGAGTCTCTAAAGGCACCTCCCTAAATAGTTTCTCTACCTTAATCGAGTGACCTAAAGGACTTATCACAGTTACCCCACACACAGTCTCCTCAAAGTGTACACCCAATGCCCCAGAAATGTTACATGCAACATACGAATGAGTTGACCCCACATCTATCATAGTAGTATAAGGTACGCCAGAGATAAAAAACGTACCAGTTATGACATCAGGTCCGTCACCCTTCTCTTGGCGACGAGCAGCATATACCAAAGCTGGTTGACGAGCCTTAGCATTAACAGTACCCCTGCCAGGTGCCCCATGTCGACGACCATTGCCATCGCGACCTTGTCCACGACCTCTTGGCAGCGGCGGTCCACCTTGCGCTGGTTGTACAGGTTGCATAGCCCCTTGTTCAGCTACTTGAGCCTGGGCTGGCCTCTTAGGACAATCCCTGATCCTATGTTCTTTTGACCCACAATGAAGACAAGCCCCAGTACGCTTCCAGCATTCCCCCAGATGCACTCTGCCACAACCTCCACAAGCTTGTTGTCTAACTGTATTCACCGGAACTACTCGAACTGGTTCCTCTATCCTAACTCTTTTAACATTTCGGTTTGCAGCACTAGCTGGTCCAGCATCCCTCTTGAATCAGTTTCGATCCCTATCACGGGCCATCCTCAAAACGAACACTGCGCTCATATTCAGTGGAGACAATGCCACTAGCATACCGGCTCAATCGTAGAAACTCTGCCTCATATTCAGCAACGGTCTTACTACCCTGGGTCAGGTTCAGGAATTCCTTTCTTCGTGCATCCACATAGCTAGCTCCGACATATTTCGCCTTGAAGGACTGCTTGAACAACTCCCATGTTACCCTCTCTGCTGGGGTACCCTCTCTCACAGTGATCCACCATTGATACACCTCGTCCCGCAGCAACGACACCGCTCCTTTTAACTTCTGCTCCACTGAGCAGTCCAGGTCATCCATAATCCGCTCCATGGCTTCTAGCCAGTACTCAGCCACATTTGGGGCTACTCCAGATACACCCCTCTAAACATCCGCTCCGTTGGCCCGGAGTTGTTCAGAAATGGACCCTCTATTCATGGGCCCGACATTAGCTCCGGCAACCCTTTCCAAAACTCTCAACATGGCCTGGGACAGAGCGTCGCCCCCTGCAGCCCGATCATACGGCCCATTATCATCCACCGGTAGTGGTCGTGCCTCACCAACTGGCATGTGTTCAAAAGACGAAGATCCAGCTTGAGTACTACCTCGGCCGCGACACGGCCTCTTCCCCGAGCAGCTCTCGTACTTAGATTAATTTATCTGATTACGAATTTTATGACATTAGTTTACTATTTCAATTGTTTATTACAGAATATCTTATGAACAGATAAAGTTTTAGAGTTGTTTTCGCGCCATCGCAGTTTAGCTACTGTTTCAGTTTCCTAGGGCTTAGTTTACCCTACAGTCTCAGTTTTGTAGCCTTAATACTACTTTATCTATAGTACTATATCTAAGGCTCAGTACTATCTACAGTATTATTTTTAGTACAGTACAGTATATATATAGAGCAGAAAGATACTTACAGACTTGGTGCCGGGGATTCAGTGTGCTACCTTATCATATTTCAGACAAACGCAAAAGATTTAGGCCTTTTTAAAATCTATTTCTCAAACATTTGATTTAAAGAAACCCAGTTTGAAAATTTATCTCCTTTAACCAGAAAATTTGTTTTCAAAAATCAGATTTTTCCAAAAATACCCTCTTTGGCTTAAAGTTTTGAAAACCTTTTTGGACCCGATCCACAACTGAGTTGTTGCAACTGGGCTTTGATACCACTAAATGTAACACCACAAACCCGGCCTAGACGTTACGGCCGAATCCGATGTGTCACATTACCTACCACTAACCAAGTTACCTAGTTTACTAAAGTTTGGGTGAGCTTTGCAAAAACCATTAATGAAGTTTTAAGAGAAATGTTCCGATTCACTAGTGTGAGTCCTATCCATTATCAATTGTTAAGGGTTTAGAAAAATGTGACTTTTGTTGTACTTTAAAAAGTTTCGTTTCGAAGACGTTCGGTTGTCGTGTCAGTTTAAAACAAGTAATTTTTGATAAACCCAGAGTTAACCAATTTCAAGGAATCAATTTAAGTGATGTGAATCTCAAGTCGAAAACGATTTAAGTAATTTAAAAACCCAAAATAAAAATATAGAGCGGCCTTATTACAACTTTAACCAAAATAGAAATAATAAAAAATAAATGCGAAATTTAAAAGGAAGCTACTTGAAACTTATTTAAAACCAGAAATTTAATCTTCGTGGCCACTCTGAATCCCGCCCAGCTCCAAGTCCACCAACTAGGGCTCACCTGCAAGGATGGAAGAGAAAGGAGGTGAGTTTGGAAAACTCAGTGTATATGAAAACCCATCCAAAGCCCAAGTCCACTCAAGCCCATTGGGCCTAAACCCTACTTAGATAACCGCAGGTACTGGACCGAAGCCCTTTTTAGAATACGATAAACTGGGCCTTAGCCCCTTTTTAGATAACAGTATGGCCCGTAGGCCCATTCCAGAACAGAACAGACATATTCGTGTATGCAAGCCCAACCCAGCCTATAACCAACTGCTACAGTCCACCCGTACCAGCCCTCCACTCCATGTGGGGAATAGCTCAACCCATCCAGCCTTACAGTCCATAGTTGCAGCATAGCTGCTCAGATATCAGTAAGTTGAGGCAAAGCCTCCAGTACGTGGTCAAGCCACTTTCAGTACTTCCTCCATCAATAACCCAGTCCCATGCATCAGATAATAATAATATGGCATGCAGTAAATAGTAACAGTCAAACATGCATTCAGGTCAACCTTAACCCTAGGGGTATATCAGTAATTTTGCTCATTGGAGTAAAACTGTAAACTTTCCACCTATAAAGGTATTTCAGTAATTTTATCAGTTTTAAGGGTTCTCATGAATGTTACGGTCCTTAATAGCCCATTTGTCATCGCAGTAATTTATTGATCTCAATTTCACAATTTTAGCCATTGGGCCCTAAACCCCCTAATGGGCCCTACAGTGTCCATTAGCAATTTAAGCCCATTTAATTCAAGTTTTATGACCAGTTTACCGGCTTAAGCAGTTTCGATTCTACAATCTAACAGAACATACTTATTACCTTTTTTTATATTAAATATATTTTTATTATTTACCCGTATGGGCCCGTAAGCCCATTGGGCCCAGTTTTAGCCTATTGAGGCCCAATCACCGAAGTGCACGAAACTTCACACACGACTAACTTACCACTTCTGATTTCAGATCTAATGATTTCTAAACGTCTTGTAAGCTCTCGCACACTCACAAGCCCACGAAATGCCGGAATTTCAGCATTTCGGCTTTTGCTGAATTGAACTATGAGAGGGTGTTCGATACACACCTGTTTCGTGATGACTGCTACTGAGATCCCTTACGATGTCCTACAATTGGTTACCACAATTCTTAGTTTGCAACCCACAACAACCAATCCCAATATTCAGCAACCCATATTCGAACCATGCCCCTAAAGCCTTTAGAATCTTACCTTTTTGCCAAAAACCGATGACTAGATCTAAGTCTAGTTGTTCCAAAGCTCCAAGCCTTCGATCAAACCTCTAGAAGACACTAATCACCAAAATAAATCATCGGATAAAGACCCTTAAAGCCCTATGCCCAAATCGACAGCCTCCCTAGATTTTAAGGACTTCGGCTTTTCTAAATTGTAAAATAAGACTAGATCTGAGGTGATGAGCACTTACCACTTATTCCTCTTTGATTTCTACGCAGATCTGCTGCAGATCTATCGTCTGAACGATAGTAGAACTCGAATCCAGGAGATCTGAAGTTTCAGCTATACGTCCCCAATCTATAGTATTTCGGCTTTTTAAGTGATGAAGAAGATGACGTAGAAATTATCAAAAATCGAACAAAATGGACTAACTTATTCACCCATGCAATGGCTGAATACCTTAAAGCTTTAATGGCTTTCCCTTCCTCAACTTTCGGCTGAACATGCATGAAAAATGGCTTCATTTTCATGATTTCTTTTATTATAATTAACATATATTACCTAATTACCTAACCATCCTTCAAAAATTTATCTATTTACTATATTGCTAAACCATGTCTCCCACTCTCATGTAATGGTCCTATTGACATGCAAGGGCTTCAACTTTAACAAACCATAGCACTTAGGTACTTTAGCAACTAATAGGCAACTTTTACAACTTACGCGATTTTGTCCTTTTTGCAAATCGAGCACAAAAACAGACGAATTAAATTACAAAAATTTCACAGATAAAAATTTACATATCATAGACACAGAAAATAATATTAAAAATATTTTTTAGACTCGAATTTGTGGTCCTGAAACCACCATTCTGACTAGGGTCAAAACCAGACTGTTATGTTAAGGCCCATGGTCAATTTTTGGAGAGATAAAGGAGTCTGAGCTAAGCTCCATTCACCGAGATATGTGTGTTTGGTGTGCTGGAGAATATTAGCTATGCTTTACTTATGGGACATGATCAACTCTATGAGTCATTTTGGCATGTTGGAGATCCGTGTATCCGATGTATGGTGGTAGAGTTCATATTATATTTCATAACCTCAAGAGCTAAACTATCTTATAATGTGACCGAATGTGATTAAATATGGTTTATATGTACTATGATATGTGCTTAAATAATCATGTGGTTAATGTACTCAATGTGTAATAGTATAAATGGAAGATGAATAAACGTGTGAAATATGATATTAGAGTTTAATATGTATGAATATGTGACATGTCTGCTTAGTCAATGCATAATGACTTGTTTGCGTAGTGGTTGTTCTGAGCATTCACCGAGCTTGTTAAGCTCACCCACTCCTTTTTAAACATTGTAGATAAGTAGTGCTGGTGTGAGCGGTGTGGTCTCAAGGGGTGATCTAAGCCAAGTACTTTAGTTGCTACTAGTAGGTATAGCTTGATTATTTTCATTTTGGGAATTAAAGGCAATGTCATAGATGTTATGTTGGTTTTGCTATGATTTTTGGTTATTTGCATGCTTATTGTGCTTAGAAACTTTGTAGACTTTAAATACAGTGTTTGGGACTGTTATTTGAGACATTTTAGTGTTTATTTATTGAGACAATTGATGTATGATAATTAGAACCTATTTGGAATGATCTAAGTGATGATATATGCCATGTTTTTAAGGTCTAGAACTGAGGTATTGATATTCAGGTTTTAAAAATGATACCTCTGTAATTTTTAAAGTGCAAGAAGTCAGTTTCACTAGTTGGTATCGATATTTTTCCACGAATATCGATACCCGAGGTAAAATTATGTATACTTTTTTAGTAGTACCGATATTTTTTGAAAGTTGGGATTTTAATATGAGAAACAGTAAGCTAATTTGGTATAGATTTTTTAAGCGATATCGATACCATTTGAGAGAATTGTTGATACCACTCTACCAGTATCAATACCTACGTAGTAGTTTTGGGATATTTTGCGAAATGGTCCAAAAGTGTATCTTTGTGGAATATCCTAAGGAAACTAAAAGATATTATTTCTTCAATCCTACCGAGAAAAAAGTGTTTGTTGCTCAGATAGGAGTCTTCCTTGAGAGAGAATTTGTCTCTAGAGAATTTGTAGAAAAATTAAACTCAGAGAAATTTGAGAACAATAGCAGATCACTGAACCAAAGATTGAACAAAAACAGGTTCCATAAGTTGTTGAGAAACAATCAACTGTTCTGGAATACAATGAAGATCTTTAAGGGAACGCCATGTACCTGAGATATATGGATTTCTTATTACAATACATGGTGATGTTCTACTTATGGATCAAGATGAGCCTAGAATTTATCAAGAAGCGGGCGGGAGCCTAGATTTTGAGAAATGGCTTGAGGCCATGAGGTCTGAGATGGATTCCATGTCAGAAAACCAAGTATGGATCTTGGTTGACCCACCTGAAGGGGTTAAACCCATAGGGTGCAAGTGGATTTTTAAAAAGAAAATAAACATGGATGGTAATATACAAACATACAAAGGGTGATTAGTCGCTAAAGGCTTTCGACAAGTTCATTGTATAGACTATGACGAAACCTTTCTCCTGTTGCCATGTTTAAATCCATCCGAATCTTACTTACAATAGTTGCATTTCATGATTATGAAATCTGACAAATAGATGTCAAAACAACTTTACTTAATGGGAAACTAGAAGAGAATGTGTACATGACACAACCTGAAGGTTTTATTTTTTCGAAAGATGTTGGAAAGATATGCAAGCTACAAAGATCCATTTATGGATTGAAGTAAACTTCTCAAAATTGAAATCTTTATTTTAATGATACGATCAAAGAGTTTGGTTTTATCAAAAATGAAGATGAGCCTTGTGTTTACAAGAAAGTTAGTGGGAACATTGTAGCATTCTTGGTATTGTATGTAAATGACATACTTATCATAAGAAATGACATACCTACCCTACAATCTATTAAGACTTTGCTAAGAAGTTGTTTTTATATGAAGGACTTGGGTGAGGCTATATAGGTATTAGGAATCAAAATCTATGAAGATAGATCGAGATTACTCTTAGGATTGAGCAAAGGTACATACATAGATAAAGTACTGAAAAGATTTAGCATGGAAGAATCTAAGAGAGGATTCTTACTTATGAGACATAGTATTTCACTCTTGAAGGAAATGTGTCCTTCAAATCCATAAGAGAGAGAACGTATGAGTAAGATTCTATATGCTTCGGTTATTGGGACTATCATGTATGTCATGCTATGTACATGTCCAGATGTATTTTATGCTTTAAGCATGACGAGTCGGTACCAAATAAATCCCCGTGAAGGTCATTGGATTGTAATTAAAAATGTCTTTAAGTACTTGAGAAGGACTAAGGATGCATTCTGTATATATGGAGGTGAGGAAAAGTTAAGTATAAAGGGTTACACTGATGCTAGCTACCAAACCGACAAGGATGATTCACGATCGCAATTAGGTTTTGTGTTTTGCCTTAATGGTGGTACTGGGAGGTGAAAAAGTTCAAAGCAAGATATAATAGTTGATTCTACAACTGAGGTCAAGTACATTGCAGCTAGTGAGGCTGCAAAAAAGTTTGTTTGGATCAAGAAGTTCATATCTGAACTAGAGGTTGCAAGCATATCAGATGCTATAGAAGTTTGTTGTGATAAAAATGGAGCCATTTCACATCAAAGGAACCTAGATCTCACTAGTGATCCAAACACATTCAGATGCTTTTATCTCATTCGAGAAATCATTGATGAGGAGATGTTGAAATATGTAAAGTACCAAGAAATGGCAACATCACTGATTCATTGACGAAGCCTCTAACACAACAAAAGCATGACTGTCACAATGAGTCACTTGGTATAAGATATATGACTGATTGGTCTTAGTGCTAGTGGGAGATTGTTAGAGTATGCCCAAAGACCAATCATGAGATGGTTGTAATTTCAAATTTTTTTGTTATTTCAAATTTTTTTGTTATATAAATAAACTGATTAATAATAAAGTCCTAAGAATAATATTAATATTATTCTTAAAAGGTCCTTTGTTAAGTATTATTGTGAGCTTAGACAATAATAATGTGTTGAGACTAATGTGTAGTTGATTGATGATAAAGTGTTGTCATTGACATAGGATGTCAAAGTCAATACATGATTATGTGTTAGAGAACAACATACTAGATTAACCTACCATGAGTGTGTTTCTTGGATTATTATGTTACAGTCAGAAGCATTACTCATAGTGATAACTATGCATATGATCCTCAGACTTGAGATCATCGTTGTCCTAACATCGTGAGTTGTATATTTTGATATAGTCAAACGTCTACCATAATAGGTTGAACTATAAAGACTAATATTGGATATACCACAATCTATGTAGTGAGATATGATTGATCAAGATAGGATTTATCCCTCCTACATAATGGGAGTTATATCTTTGGCCACTCAATAAAGTAAGTTAATATATGCATGGCCATGCTCAAATAAGTTAACATAAGATGTCACACTTATTTGTTTATTGTGGTCTACTCAGAATATCAAGAAATATGAGATTGGACTATACAAGTATGACCAAACCATGACTTGTGTCCAATCTAGATATAAAGGATATAATACATGAAATGTTTATCATAGAAAGGTTATGTCGAATCACGGCTTCTTGTAACTTGGGTAGCAATGATGCTTTGTTAGATGCCACTCATTGCTTGTAACATTAGAAATGTTCTAGTATTACTACCAACGTTACACGAATCTATAGGGTCACACCTTATGGTTAAAGCGAGTAAAATTCACACCAATAGAATGGGCATATACCTTCCTACATATAACTATGACAAATTCTTATCATTGGTGGTTGCGTATCATGTGGTAGATAGTGTTACCTAGCAGATATGATTTGCAACTAGCAGATACGATTCACAACTTCTTTTCAGAGTTAATATTTATGGAAGTTAGAATTGTTTTGGAAAGAATATAATCCCAATATCTTCCATAATTTTCTCTGAAAAGTAAAATAGAATTATTCTATATTTAATGTACATGGTATTACTAAAAGGAACACAATCTCGAATTATGAAAGTTGTAATAGCCCGTTTTTAATGAAATTAGAATAGTGGTTTCGGGACCATAAATCTGAAGTAAAAAAAATTATTTTATTATTATTTTATTTCTACAGGATTATAGTAGTATCATATAAAAATTTCGTTAAGAAAATTTTCCATTTACATGCTCAGTTTGATAAAAAGGACTAAATTGCGTAGAGTGAAAAAGTTTAGTTCTAATAGCTATAGGTATTAAATAGCTATAAAACTTTAACGTGGAAGTTGTTATATGGAAATTGGACTGTAAATAAAATAGTGGAATATGATGGCTTGGCATTTTGTGTAAATTTTAAAGTTTTTCAAGGTTAATTAAGTAAATTGGTAATTAAATGGTAATTAAAAATAGGTAAAATCCTTTCATCTTCTTCATTTCATCAAAACACCACCAAAACTTCTTGTTCTTCTAATCTAGGGATTCAACCACCTTCACCTTTCCTAAATTGGTATGATTTTTGTCCTGTTTTTAAATATTTTTATATTTTCAAGGTCATTGTAGCTTAATCTAGGTAGCTCGGGGACTAATTTGTAAAGCTGTTAAGGTTTTTCCATTGTTGAATATACATGATTTTTGATGTTTGATGTTAGAAAATGGATGGTTGTTGGTAGATAAAAAACTTTTGTAAAGAGATTTTTGATGAAATTGTCAAATAGGGATTAAATTGAAAAATAGAAATTTTTACATGGTGAAATTGTGAAATAAATGAAATATAGGGCTTGCTAGGGACCTAATTAATATTCGACTATAGTGGGTTGTGGTGGAATTTCATGAATTTCAATTTTTATGAGCTAGGGACTAAATTGCAAAGAAATTAAAAGTATAGGGGAAAAATGGTAATTTTTCCAAAATATGATTTTGGGCTAAATTGAATGAATTAAATATTAAATTGAGTTAAATTTATCCATATATATCAAGACAGACCTCGTACGGCTATAGATTGGGGCAAAGAGAAAGTCTTAGATTAATCGGCTTCGTATCTATATATACTTGTCGAGGTTAGTTCATGTAATTAAATTGTGTATATATGTTTTTAATTAAATTATAGATGTGTTATGAAATGTTATATATATATACCGACTGCATATCCAACGATGTACGACAATTACCGAGCCCCGTTTGAACATTAAGAATATGTAGGGTACAAATGACATGTCATTAGGGTTTACATGATTTGGGTGCTGGTCTTGAACGTTCTACTGATGGCTGAGGTCTGACCTGTGTTGCGGATACTCGATAGCTCGTGTGAGTAGCATCGTGTAGCTACGTTCTAACCCACAGCTCGCGAGAGCATGTCGATTACGGCTCGCGAGAACATACCAATTACAGCTTGTGTGAGCATAATGATTTACAATTCGTGTGAGCATACATGTATAGGATTTGACAGATTACAACTATATGATTTAGCACACTATGTGTGAGCTATCCCGGGTATCTAATGGTATTTTAAATGGTTTAACAGGCAATATTCTGATACAAATTGGTAAAAGTTCGATCTAGATTGTTACAGGCATACATATGAATTACATGAAAATGTTATTACATGTTATATGGAAAATGGAATTGGATGATACATGTATATGAAATTAATCATTTGATGTGCTTATCCATGATTTTTGGTTTATATATGTATTTACATGGCTAACATGGTTGATGTATATTTGATTGTGTTGGAATATGTAATAGCCTAATTTTTCAGTGGTGTCGGAACATTGATTCGAGATCACTAAATCCGACAAATGAGTAGAAAATATTATTAATTTAGTGAATATAAGTTAGATATGAAGTTAGGAAAAATTTTGAAGTAGCGAATAGTGGACTAGAAATAAATATTAAAATAATTATAATAAAAAACGAGGTACCGAGACTTTAAAAATTTTAAACTGAGCCATAAATATTTTTATAAATATTTATGGAGTGTTAATAAGTTAGTATTAAAGTTTCGTCAAGAAATTTTAAAGTTCCGATAGTTAATTGAATAAAAAGGACTAAATTGTAACAAATGTAAAATTTTAAAAAAATGATTAAATAGCTTAAATGATAAAAGAAAGAGGGTTTAAAAGTCAAATAGACCCAATGTCTATTTGGGCTGGACAGCAAAGACAAGAAATCAACAAGAAAAATAGGAGAATTAAGGGTAAAATTGGAATATTGCAAAATTTACTTAATAAAGCTAGGACTAAAGTGGAATTATCTAGATTTCTCTTTATTTTTCTGCATTCTCATCAGCAAAAACACCATAGACGGGTTTTCTTAAACTAGTTTTTCATATTTTTACTGGAAGTAAGTTCAATTCTTGATTATTTCTTGAAATTTTTGTGGTTTTGTGACTTTTACAACTAGGTCCACTTTTTGAATTCATTAGTTTTTGATTCTATGAAAGAAATTGAAAGGTTCTATGAATATGTACTGAAAGTATATGATGATTTAGCATGGAATTAGACTTTAAATTGTTTATATGCTGATTTTATTGAAAGAATTGAATAGAAAGTGAATGTTTAGGACCTAATAGTGAAAGGGTTTGGAGTTAGGGTTTTATGTGGAAATTCTGAATTTAAATAATTGTGAAATAACTTATAATGTCTAGGTAAAGCATTAATTGGGAAAAATTAGCTTAATTGAGGGGTTAATTAAGTAAGGACTGAATTGTATGAATTGTAAAATTTGGGGCAAAAATCGAAATCAACATTTGCACTAAAACAGTTTTGGACAGCAGCAGTAGTCTAACTTTGAAAAATCATAAAAAATTTTAGAAATCGAATTATAGAATGAATAAAATATAAAATTAAATCTTATTAAGTCTAGTTTCTTATAGAAGAAATGGTGTAAGCAACAGAATTGTAAATCATGAGATATAATAGATTTTGTGAGACAATGCCAGAATGATTTCGGGTTCCCCTATTCTGACTTTTAAAAATTATAAAAAATTGGATAAATATAATTAGGGGCTTAAATTTATATTTTTAAAATCCTTAATGAGTCTATTTTCAATAGAAATAAACACAGACATCATCCGAATTTCGTACGAGGAGATAATTAATTTTTAGTGAAGAAGGGTCGGAATTGTCAGACAGCAGAATAGGGGTGACTTTAAAGAATAAAATGTACTTATTGGATAAACTAAAAATTCTGAAAATTTTATGATAAGAAGATATTTGAGTCTAGTTTCAGGGAAAATTAGTGGATCCTAATTTTGAGTTCTGTAGCTCAAGATAAAAATAATTTAGTGACTATGACGCAGATGGACAACATTGAAATATACATAAGTAAATAATGAAATTATAGATAATATTACTTATAAGCGGGTTATAAGCATTAAGAATGTGAAATAGAGTGAAGATGAAGTCAATAATGATAAGTGAATGATTTTAAAATAATAGATCGAGAACCCGAAGTAAGTCGAGGAAAAGAAAAAGTAGCTGATTAGTCCCTGAACTTTCATAAATTTTGCAAATCGACCCAGGTAAGTTCATATGGTTGAAATTTAATGATTAAATGTTAATTTTATGAATTATGTAATGTATGATGAGATATATTTATTGATGAATGGAGAATAAAATAACAAATCGAAAACCGAATAAATGATCAAATTGAGCGGAACGTTGGATTTGAGTACTTCTGATCAGTGACAAGTGATAAGTGGTAGGCTCAGCTGCACTTATCTTATCAGTGACAAGTGACAAGTGATAAGTGACAAGTGATAAGTGGTTGCTTTAGCTACACTTATCTGATCAGTGACAAGTGATAAGTGATAAGTGGTAGCTTTAGCTACACTTATCTGAACAGTGACAAGTGACAAGTGATAAATGTGATCAGTGTAAGACCGTGACAAGACTATGACTTCAAAAAGTGATAAGTGATCATATGCAAAACCATAGTTATACTATGGCAAGGTGGAAGTGAAGTACTCAATTTTCCGTAACCGTTCCCTAATTTGGTTAAGAATGATATGTGACAAATGAGCCCAAAAGAATTAAAGGAAATTGATAAGTGGTAGTGAGTTTACACAAGGGAACTCACCAATGACTGTGGTTGACAGGTGAACTTAATAATTGTGTATATTGTATAAGTGTATAAATATTTGGTAAGATTTATATTTTATGCCTATGAACTTACTAAGCTTCTATAAGCTTGCTTGAGTGTATTGATGTGGAAGTATACGGAGGATCTGATCAACATAGAGGATCACACTATCCAGATTATCTCCGGTAGCTTTTGTAAATTTCCTTTTTGATTTATATGGCACGTATAAGGTTTGATGATTATATAAATGCTAAGACTTGTTTAATGAATATGCATTAAAGTAAAGAATGATGAATATGTTAAATGGTATAATTATAATAGAAGTATAATTTGGTATCAAATTGGTTGAAATGAATTGGTTGGTTGGATTGGTCTCAGTTTTAAAATTTTCAGGGAAGGTTAGATATTTATAAAGGGGTTATATTGAGCTTATATAAAAAAAACTTTGGAATTTTATGAAAAATTCCCTATGGTTTCGATTTAATTCTGGTTTGGTCCCGAAGTATGTTTTGGGCTTTGGAGGCCCATCTAAAGGACGTCATGACATGTTTTAGTAAATGAATAGTATTTAACTCATAATAATGGAAAATTAATCCGGTAAACTCCAGTAATGCCTTGTACCCTATTCCAGTGACGAATACGGGTAAAGGGTGTTACAAAATATGTTTTGTTTACTTACCTATTATTTTGCTAAATGGTAAGCTATATTTTATGTTATGCAAACTTACTAAGATTAAATGCTTACTCTGTGTTATTTTTTGTGTCTTATAGAGAATTAGAAGCTCGTTCGAGTTGGAAGCTTGTCGGTGCTATATCACACTATCCATCAGCTCTTTTGGTACATTCGATTGTTTTAATTTTGGTTATAATGGCATGTATAGGTATTTTGGTTAGTGTTGGCCATGTGTTTTGGTTGTTGAAATGGACATTTGTTTTGGCTTGTGATTTGGCACTTTGATGATGAGATGAACTTTGTATATGGCATGTGAATATTAGCTTTATAATGCTTGATGTTTGGAATTGATATGTAATGGAACTTTGTTTGAATGGCTTATATGGTTTTAGATGTTAGTAGTTGAATGGCATAATTGGTATTAATTGATAGTTTGTGGTAAGTTAATTCAATAACTTGAATTGATGCAATCTTGATTACAATTTAGTTGATTATTTTGGCCAAATGGATTACATGATTGTACATGTTTATATTTTGTCATTTGAGGTGGCTAAATCCATATTAGTTGTATGACATTATACCCTATGAATATGACTTAATTATGCATGATTTTGGTGCATTGCTATGGCTTGTGCATATATGCATTTTTGGTTGTAAGTATATGACAAGTTGGGTAAGAAAAATTACTTGTAAAATGACCTATTTTTGTCCACACGGGCAGAGACACGAGTGTGCGTCTCAGCCGTGTGTGACACACGGGCAGGCGACACAGCCATGTGTCCCCTGTTACTTTCAAAAGGTTGCAAGTCAGGCTATTACACAGCCTAGCACAGGGCTTGCCACACGGGCGTATGAGGTTATT